>NC_060887.1:37263804-37276304 GCF_014805685.1 Silurus meridionalis
GCCCTGTTTATTAGCCGGCCGTCACCTGATCTCAAACAGGCGGCCCTGATTCCCAGCGCACGCCTAATCTCTACAATCCTGCACGCTGCACTCCTCTCGTTTAAAGCCACGCTCAGAAACAAGACTTTCTTTCTCAGGATCTGAGAACCTTCTAGAGAACGCTCTCGGGAGGAAAAAACAACAACAACCGAGGAACCAGACAGGAACAAAAAAATATATGATCACATTTGGTTACAGCATCTGATGTGATGTATTTCTTTTTTTTCTTTTTTTTTATATTATACCCACACACACAAATGGAGAAAATGTGTAGAGACCTGAACATAAGATGGATATGTGCTTCATTTTAAACATCCACATTTATTTGCTGTTTTAGCCCCCCACTCTTCTGGGGAGATGATTTTGGAGAGCGCTTGTGGAGATTCATTCAACCACAAAGCTGTTAGTAAAGTCAGGTACTGATGGAGATGAGGTGAGGAGGTCTGGGGTGCAGTCAGTGTTCACATTCATCCCAATAGGTTTGAGATCAGAGCTCTGTAGCAGGAGATCTTCCACTCCAACCCATGTAAAGCAGATATTCAAGGAGCTGACTTTGTGCACCTTTGTCTCATGCAGGAGCAGGTTTGGGTCTCCTGGTTCAAGTGAAGGTAAAATGTCAAAGACGTCCTGTACAATAGCCTACCTCCTAATTTGTGGTAACGGTTTGAGAAAGAACCACATACGGCTGGAAAAATCGAGTGTCCGAATACTTTTGGAGTTTGTGTTGAAAAATAATTATATGGTTATTTACATAAATGACACATTGAATAAAACTTGGAAGTGGAAAATTAATTTATAAATATATATAAATATATACACACACCGTATTTTTCAGATTATAAGTCGCTACTTTTTTCACACGTTTTGAACCCCACGGCTTAAACAATGAAGCGGCTAATTTATGGATTTTTCCTGGGTTTTTCCCGGTTTCACAAACTTCAAACCAAAAAACTGAACCCCATAACATTAGACCAATGAAATTTCCGAACGGAAACTAAAAAAAAACGCACCTCACCTGTGTTCTGAGCTGCACGGCATCGGGAGAAAAAACTTCCACCGAACAGACACTGTCTTTCATTAAAGCCTGTGTAAAGTTCATTCGTTTCAGTGTAGACAGGCTTATAGACAGGTGCGGCTTATTTATGTTCAAAATAAAAATCTTTGTAAAATTCAGTGGGTGTGGCTTATAGTCCGGAAATTACGGTGTTTTTTTTTTTATCCAAAAATAAAGCTAAATTAAAAATGAAATAAAAAATGACCACAGTATTGAATCACTTATATAGTTAAGTTATAGTTAATTATAATAATATAGCAACAAAAATGATTTAACTGATTAAACTAAAATAAATTTTAAAACGCCTTTTTTTGTTTAGTTTTTTTTATTTTTAGTCTTAACATTTTCGCTGGCAAAAAAATAATAATGTTGAACTATACACCTTCACTCCAGCCCACGAAAATGAAAGCGTGTCCTGAAATTATACCTCATGCTCTGCCTGATCTCTATATCTCTATTAGATTCTCTACCTCATACCTGCACTGTTTATAGAAGACAATATTCTAGGTATAGATGTGTGGAGAGATCTCGAGTGCTGCATCAGATACTCAGCCTCCACAAAATCACCCAAATGGGTTTGGAATGAGTTGGACCAGAGAGTGAAGAAAAAGCAGCCAACAAGCACTCGACACCTCTATGAACTCCTCCAGATAGTTGGAGAACCATTCGAGGTGACTGACTGAAAGAACGCAAAGAGTGTGTCATCGAAGCACAAGGTGGCTAAGAATAAAACAACCATATGTAAATGTACAGTGTTGGAAAACAAAAATGAAGAAAAAATACAGAATAAGGTGTTTGATTTGCACTTCTGGTTAGATGCTGAATGCATTTCATTGGTTCTGTACAATGACACTAAAGCTATGGGGATTAAGGGCCTTGCTCAGGGGCCCAAGAGTGGCTTTGAATCCAGTGTCCAAAGCCTTAACCACTAAGCTACTTCTATGTCCTTCATTTTTGTTTGTTTTGAGACACACACACACACACACACACACACACACACACACACACACACACCGGAGCGCTGCTTCGAGCATCATCAATATCTATACAGTTATATAAATATAACTATTACATAAAAATAATGTCTACAAAATAATTTTCTTCATATTGGTAAATATGCAAGTAATTTATTTTCGTACGCAATAAACACTCACGGCTTCCTTTTCTTCTCATTTTGTATTTACTAGAAATAATATTCCTTCTAGGAATCTCAAAAAAATAAATTCGGGGGGGGGGGGAAGGTGTCTTTTTAACCTCAACTTCCTTGTAGGATTTTATTTTATTTTTTTCCCTCCCTGTAAATAGACGGATATAAAAATTCAGCCTTATTCCAAAATATTTTTTTTTCCACCAAATGCCTTGGAGCTGTGTGCAGAGACGAGCTGGAGATATATATTTATATTTATATTTCTCAGCCTCCTCCATTTCAGAGTGGCATCTCAGGAAGCCCTTCTTCCATGCTAATGCGCCTCAGCACACTCGGCTGTCCCTTCTACAGCGCCTTAGTCTCACAGTCTCTCTCTCTCTCGCACACACACACACACACACACACACACACACACACACACACACACACACACACACAGGAGAAGGAAAGGCACACAGGTGTACACGTGCACACAGTCTCCATGGAAAGTTATCTGAGGTTATCCATCACGCCTGACACACACATCTGCCTCAGCTCTCACACACTGAGTGTTCTAATGAGAAAGAGGGAAAAGAGGAAGAAAAGCAAAACTCACTGAGGGAGAGGGGGAGGGAGGGAGTAAGAAACGGTGAGAGAGATGAGAGTGAGTGAGAAACAGTGTGAAACAGTGTGAAAGATGAGAGTAAATGAGAAACAGTGTGAGATGAGAGTGAAAAACGGTGAGAGAGATAAGAGTGAGTAAGAAACAGTGTGAGATGAGAGTGAGTGAGTAAGTAAGAAACAGTGTGAAACAGTGAGATGAAAAAGTGAGTGAGAAACAGTGTGAAAGATAAGTGAGTGAGAAATTGAGAAAAAAAAAGTGAGTGAGAAACAGTTAAAGATGAAAGTGTGAGTGAGTGAGTGAGTGTGTGAGAGAAACAGTAAGAAACAGTGTGAGAAATGAAAGAGTGAGTGAGAAACAGTGAGAGATGAAAGTGAGTGAAAACAGTGAGAAACAGTGAGAGATGAGAGTGAGTGAGAAACGGTGAGGAGTGAGTGAGTGAGTGAGAAACGGTGAGTGAGTGAGTGAGTGAGTGAGAAACAGTGAGAGATGAGAGTAAGTGAGTGAGTGAGGGAGAGAAACAGTGAGCGATGAGGTGAGTGAGTGAGTGAGAAACAGTGAGCGATGAGAGTGAGTGAGAACGGTGAGTGAGTGAGTGAGAGTGAGTGAGAAACGGTGAGTGAGTGAGAAACAGTGACAGATTAGTAAATGAGAAACTGAAAGAAACAGTGTGAGAAGTGACAAACAGTAAGAAAGTGTGAGAATTGAAAGAGTGAGGGCGATGAGAGTTAGTGAGAAACAGTGTGAAAGAAAGATAAGTGTTAGTGAGAAACAGTGTGAGATGAGAGCATCAGTAGGAAACAATGAGAGAGAGAGAGAGAGAGAGAGAGAGGGAGAGAGAGAGGGGATACAAAAGTATAAGTGGTGAGAGAAAGAGGAAGAAACTGAGGGGGAGAGAAAGACAGTGTATAAACAGTAAGAGAAAAAGAAAGAGGAAGCAACACTATCAACCCTTACTGAAGATCCCATCCAATCAGAGTGGAGGATTCCCAGCATATAGATGCCACTCTACATGATCACATCATGTGACAGTCCCACCCCTGCCTCTCTCTGTGTAAAAGTAAAGGCACCCCAGGGGCAGGGGAGTCATGAACACTGTGTGTGTGTGTTGGACGTACTTGCGGGTGGGCCTGGGCGTGGGGGCGGAGCTTGTAGAGTCTCTGTGGGGTCGACCTCTGACAGGCCTGTCCGCGGGGGCGGGGCTCCGGGAGGGCGTGGCCCCGGCACTGCTCTGCGGAGGAGACGGTCCTTGTTCAGAGGGATTCTCACTCTTATCCTCTGATGACATTCTGAGGAGAGGAAGAGGACGAGAGACACCGGTTATTAAAGAACAGAGTGTGTGTCTGTCTCTCTCTCTTCTGCCTTCTCACTTACTCTCTGAGTAGGTCTCTTTCACACACTCACACACACTCCCAGTATGTCTCTCACACACACACACACACACACACAGTCCCTTTCAGTATGTCTCACACACACTCTCAGTATGTCTCTCACACTCACACACTCTCAGTATGTGTCTCACACACTTAGGACTAAAGAGACTTCTCTCAGACCAGCCTAAATAAGAAAATGTGGGACTTGGTGCAAACAGGATTATCGAAAATAATTAGAAATTGCATGTTATAGTAATAACTGCTATCTAATAATAATAATGGTCATAATGATAATAATAAAGAAATAATAGTAGTCAGTCTGTAATTGTAAATGTAATCGGTGCGTTAGCAGAAACATGGGGAAAGGGAACAGACAGCTTGGTTTGTTATGTCTGCATCAGTTTTCAACAGCTATGTGATGAGATCCAACATGGCGGTGAGATCTAACAGATGATATCCAAGACAGCGGCCCAGCAGTAGCACACAGCGGCCTCTACGGACCCAAAATGGTGCTTTTCACGTCTTTAGCCAAAATTATCCCAAGTACATGGACACTGGAGACAGCTATGTTCATGAATACGACCGCCAGACACTGTTACGGTACAGAAATCATGCAACAACTAATCTGCATGAGGATGTACTTAATAACCTTCGCAACCTTGGCTTGCTGTTACCGTGACTACAAAGACCATTACCCCAGGCCTCTGTGTGGCCTGATGCCGGTGGCCGGAAGAGGGGACGTCGGAAGCGGTGCTCGAAGGAAGCATAAGCACGGCAAGCGGGCGGGCGTCTGCGCTAGGCTAAAGGCTAACCCTAGGCCGGATGGCTCTCCCGTCCATTCTACTTTCAAACGTTTGCTCCCTGGACAATAAATTGGATTACATCCGACTCCAGCGGACCACACGGTGAGAGTTTAGAGAGACAGCTGCATCTGAGTCCCGGACGCCGCCATCCAGCTAGACGGGCTAGCCGCGTTTCGTGCCAACAGAAATGCAGCTCTGTGCGGTAAGACTCGCGGTGGTGGCATCTGTGTTTATATCAACACGGAATGGTGCAAGAGCATGTGGACTTTGCAACGAGAGGGGCAAACACACTAGATCTTGTTTACACAAACATCCTCGTGCAGAGCGCCACCCCTACCTCGGCTACTCAAACCACATCTCTATTATGCTAATTCCAGCATCCAGACCGCTCACCAGATGCTCTAAACTGGTTCTGAAACAGGTGAAAACCTGGCCAGCATGAGCCACCTCTGCTCTTCAGGACTGTTTTGAGTGCACTGAATGGAACATGTTTAGGAAAGCGGCAACCAACTGCGGCTGGGAGTCCTCAATCAGTCCACTAGGGCCCCTCAGGGCTGTGTGCTCAGCCCACTGCAGTTCACTCTGCTGACTCACAATTGTGTAGCAATGCACAGCTTAAATCACATCAAGTTCGCCAATGGCATGACCGTGGTGGGTCTGATCAGCAAGAACAACGAGTCAGCTTACAGAGAGGAGGTGCAACAGTTAACAGCCTGGAGTGGAGCAAACAACCTGTCTCTGAACGTTGACAAAACTTAAGAGATAATTGTTGACTTCAGGAGAGCACAGAGCAGCCATTCTTCATTGTTCATCGATGTATCCTCCATGGAGATCGTCAAGAGCACCAAATTCCTTAGGTGTTCATCTGGTGGAGAACTTCACTTGGTCACTAAACACCAGCTCCATCACTAAGAAAGCCTAGCAGCGTCTCTACTTTCTGAGAAGAGGTCTCATCTCCCTGTGCAACAGTTTCTTCCCGGAAGCCATAAGGCTCCTCGACACAGAACTGAACACATACATGCTCAATTCACACATTCATATCTTCAGTACCACCCATATTATATTATTTTATTATTGCACAACTGTTTACATGCTGTTTTTGTACATCCATTTGACTGCTGCTATTGCTGTTTACATTTTGTGTTTATTTACAAGTACACTCCTGTATCCAGTTCTGTCTTGCACACTGCACTGTTTAACACCCGGTAGGTTTTACTGGCGGCGCTATTCTGTGTTTTGTGTATTTTTCCTACACTGTCTTGTGTTGTTGTGCAGTGTTTGTACCAGACTTTATGTGGCGAGGACACTTGCTAGTCTTCAGCTTTGTGTTTTTCTGTTATGAAGCTTTATGCTGTTTTATGTTGTATGTAGCACCAGGGTTCTAGAGGAACGTTGTTTCATTTCACTGTGCTGCATCAGCTATATATGGTGAAAATGACAATAAAAGTTTCTTGACTTGACTTGGTGTGTGGTGTGTGTGTGTGTGTGTGTGTGTGTGTGTGTGTGTGTGTGTGTGTGTGTGGATCTTTTGCCAAATGGGAGGGGCACAACAGTCTGTGTCTTGGATAGGTTGGATTCTTGATAATGTTGCTAGCTCTCGTGTATACAGCGAGCATAAACCATGTCGGAGAGTTTGGTTGCCACAATCCTCTGTGCAGTCTTAAATATCCAAACCAGTTCTCTCCGGTTCTCTGCAGTGCTGCTGGTGTACCGTACTGTAACGCAGTGGCAGAGAATTCTCTCTATCGTGCTCCAATAGAAATGCACCGCGTGCTGAGAGGGGTACCATAGCCTTCTTGAGCTTTCTCAGGGAAAAAATGCCTCTGCTGAGCTTTCCTTCACTAAGTAGGAAGTGTTAATAGTCCATGTTCAATCTTTTGTGATGTGCAGACCCAGGAATTTGACATCGTTAACCCTCTCAACCTCCTCACCATTAATGTGGATGGGGGTAGGGTGTCTTTTTTCTGGTTCTCCTCTAGTCCACAACAATCTCCTTTGTTTTATTGGTGTTCAGAACCAGGTCACTATCCACGCACCACTCAAGCACATGTTGAACCTCCTCTCTGTAGTGTGCCTCATCGTTTCCTGGGATCAGTCCCACTATTACGGTGTCGTCAGCAAACTTCACTGTGGTGTTGGAGGAGTGGATGGGATTGCAGTCTTGTGTGAATAGGGTGAACAGGGATGGCCTAAGGAAACAAGCCTGCAGTGCTCCTGTATTCAGGGTGAGAATGGAGAAGATGTGGTTGCCCACTCTGACCTCCTGTGGTCTGTTTGTGGAAAAAGTCCAGAATCTATTAACAGAGTGTGATGGTTAATCCCAAGTCGCTCAGCTTGTTCACCAGTTTGTGGGATATTATTGTGTTGAACGCAGAGCTAAAATCTACTTATAACATCCTAACATATGTTGGGACGCTCCAGATGGGACAGGCTTGTGTGGAGTGCGATTGAGATTGCATTCTCTATGGATCTGTTCCCACAGTAGGCAAACTGGTGGCTGTCCAGCTCAGTGGGGATGTTGGCTTAGATGTTGGAAAAGGACAAGCCTCTTAAAGCACTTCATGCCTGCTGCAGGGACAGGTTGAAGATATTGCTGAACACTCCTGCTAGTTGGTCAGCACATGACTTCAGTGTGCAGCCTGGCACCCTGTCTGGTCCTGGGGCTTTGTTGTTGATCTTTCTTAGAGTGGATATCACCTGATGACATTCAAAGACAAGTACCGGCTCCTCTCTGGGTGGTGGTGCTGTCCGAGTTTCCACTCAGCTGGAGTGGTTGTGATAGCAAGCAAAGAACTGATTTAGGGCGTCAGGAAGTGTGGAGTCATTGCTGGTGAGCGAGGTGCTGCACTTGTCCGTTTGGGCTTTAATACCCCTCCACATGCTGCAGGATTGTTGTTTTTAAAGTGCTTGTCTTCTTTAATGCCCTTCTTCAGTTCTTTTTGGGCATACCTGTAAGCAAGCCTGTACCCTGGCCTGTAGGCAGCGTTCTTCAGCAGAGACCGCACGGTTCTGTCAAGCCTTTAACTATATTCTTTCATGACTGTGTTCTGAGCAAACATCTCCCAGTCTACATTATTAAAGCAATCCCGCAGCTGGAAACAGACTCTTCACTCCAGACTTGGACAGTTTTGATAGTTGGTTTTGTTCTGCAGATGAGTGGTCTGTAGGATGGGTTCATTTCTATGGAGATGTGGTTGGATAGGCCAAGATGTGGAGAGGGGGCAGCTTTATAAGCTCCAGCATGGTTGGTCTATACTTAATCCAGTGTTTTATTGTCTCTGGGTGGAAAATGTATGTTTTGATATAGTTTTCAAGTCCACATAATTGAAGTCTCCTGCTGTAATCACAGCTCTGTTCGGAGATGCACTCAGCTAGCTGTTAATAGTTTCATGCAGCTCCTTCAGGGTTAGCTTAGCATTAGCCCATGATAAAATGTAAACAGCTGTGATAACAATAGCAGTAAACTCACTCTGTGTGTAAAAAGGTCTTAATTTTAGAGCCAGATATTCGATGTCAGGGGAGCAATGTGTACCGTTAATGTCCGCAGATGGACACCAGGTATTGTTAACATGTATATACACAGTCCTTACCAGAGTCGGCGGTTCTATCTGCTCGGTAAATGGGGCGACCCGCTAGCTCGATTGCGACAGCGCTATCCAGCCAAGTCTCTGTGATTACCATCACGCAGTTGTTCAAGCAATATGAAGTAATCCTTAGTCTTATTTCGTCCATCATGTTGAGGAGTGAGCAGAAGTTTGTGAGAAGAGACTCTAAAGTGTTGGTCTGTGTGGATTAGCCTGTAGCACAGCCCACACACCAGCTCTCTTTCCCCGCGTCTGCTTTCTTTCCCTACGCCGCCTCCGACGCCTCACGGGCGGGATAATGATCATTCCGCTGGGCTCTTCGGGGCAAAGAATCTCCAGGGGGGATAGAATTTATGTTTCCGAAGGTTTAATCCTGACATCAGTGCCCGATTTAAATATTTTGTCTCCTCCGGAATGTTTACATTGACTTAGTGATTGAGAAAGTAAACTTAAGATGTTATGTTCACTGCTGTATGTTTAAGAGTTCAGAGCGCTGCATCTGCACATGCCACCATCCTGAGTGTCTCTCACACACACACACACACACACACACACACACACACACACACACACAGTACGTCTCTCACTCACACACACTCTCACTATGTCTCTCACACACACATTCTCTCAGTACGTCTCACACACATTCTCTCAGTACCTCTCACTCACACACTCCCTCAGTACGTCTCTCGCACACACACACACACCATCAGTACCTCTCACACACACTCCTCAGTACCTCTCTCTCTCAAACACACACTCAGTACATCTCTCTCTCTCACACACACCCCTCAGTACCTCTCACACACACACACACACCTCAGTACATCTCTCTCACACACCCCTCAGTACATCTCTCGCTCTCTCACACTCCTCAGTACGCACACCCCTCACTACCTCTCACTCTCACACACTCCTCAGTACACACACTACCTCAGTACCTCTCTCACACACACTCCTCAGTACCTCTCTCTCACACACACACACACACTCCTTCAGTACATCTCTCTCACACACACACACTCCCTCAATACATCTCTCTCACACACACACACACTCCTCAGTACATCTCTCTCTCACACACCTCAGAACATCTCTCTCACACACACTCCTTAGAACATCTCTCACACACACACCCCTCAGTACCTCTCTCTCACACACACCCCTCAGTACATCTCTCTCACACACACACCCTCAATACATCTCTCTCTTACACACACACACACTCCTCAGTACATCTCTCTCTCACACACACTCTCAGTACGTCTCTCTCTCACACTCCTCAGTACATCTCTCTCACACACACTCCTTAGTACCTCTCTCACACACACACTCCGCAGTACATCTCACTCTCACACACGCTTCCTCAGTACCTCTCTCATACACACACTCCTCATTACGTCTCTCTCTCTCACACACACACACTCTCTCTCTCTCAGTAGGTCTCTCAAACACACACACTCAGTGTGTCTCACACACACACACACCTCAGTACGTCTCTCACACACATTCTCTCAGTACGTCTCTCTCACACACACACTAACTCACTCTCAGTGCGTCTCTCTCACACTTTCTCTCAGTACATCTCGCTCACACACACACTCTCAGTACGTCTCTCTCTCTCTCTCTCTCTCTCTCTCACACACACACACACACACACACACACACACACACACACACTCTCTCACACACACACTCAGTACGCCTCACTATCGCACACATTCCCTCAGTACCTCTCTCACGCACACACACACTCCCTCAGAACCTCTCACGCACACACACAGACTCCTCAGTACCTCTCACTCTCACACACACTCCCTCAGTACGTCTCTCGCACACGCACACTCCTCAGTAACTCTCTCTCACACACACACACAATCGGTCAGTACATCTCTCTTGCGCACACACACACACACCAGCTTAGTACCTCTCTCTCACACACACCTCAGTACCTCTCACTCTCTCTCACACACTCCTCAGTACTTCTCTCACGCACACACACACTCCCTCAGTACCTCTCACTCACACACTCCTCAGTACCTCTCTCACACACTCCCTCAGTACCTCTCTCTCACACACACTCCCTTAGAACATCTCTCTCACACACACTCCCTCAGCACCTCTCTCACACACACACTCCTCAGTACATCTCACTCACACACACACACACACACACACACACACACTCTCTCTCTCAGTAGGTCTCTCAAACACACACACTCTCAGTCGTCTCTCTCTCACACACTCCTCAGTACCTCTCTCGCACACACCCCTCAGTACCTCCTCACCTCACACACACTCCCTCTCACACACTCCCTCAGTACCTCTCACTCCACACACACTCCCTCTCACACCCACCCCTCAGTACGTCTCTCGCACACACACACACCCCTCAGTACCTCTCACTCACACCCACTCCCTCAGTACGTCTCTCTCACACACAAACTCCTCAGTACGTCTCTCTCACACACACACACACACACACACACACACACACACACACACACACACCCCTCAGTAACTCTCTCTCACACACACTCCCTCAGTACATCTCTCTCACACACACTCCTCAGTACGTCTCTCTCACACACTCCTTCAGTACATCTCTCTCTCACACTCCCTCAGTACCTCTCACTCTTACACACACACACACTCCCTCAGTACCTCTCACTCTCACACACACTCTCTCTCTCACACACACACACACCCCTCAGTACCTCTCTCACGCACACACACACTCCCTCAGTACATCTCTCTCACACACACTCCTCAGTGCCTCTCTCTCACACACTCCCTCAGTACATCTCACTCTCACACACGCTTCCTCAGTACCTCTCTCTCATACACACACACTCCCTCATTACGTCTCTCTCTCACACACACACACACACACACACACACACCTCTCTCTCAGTAGGTCTCTCAAACACACACACTCTCTCTCAGTAGGTCTCTCAAACACACACACCTCCTCAGTACCTCTCTCGCACACACTCCCTCAGTACCTCTCACTCTCACACACACTCCCTCTCACACACTCCTCAGTACCTCTCACCTCTCACACACACACACTCCCTCTCACACCCACTCCCTCAGTACGTCTCTCGCACACGCACACACACACCCCTCAGTACCTCTCACTCACACCCACCCCTCAGTACGTCTCTCTCACACACACAAACTCCTCAGTACGTCTCTCACACACACACACACACACACACACACACACACACACACACACTCCCTCGGTAACTCTCTCTCACACACACTCCTCAGTACATCTCTCTCACACACTCCCTCAGTACGTCTCTCTCACACTCCCTCAGTACATCTCTCTCACACTCCCTCAGTACCTCTCACTCTTACACACACTTCCTCAGTACATCTCTCTCTCTTTCACACACACCCCTCAGTACATCTCTCTCTTTCACACACTCCTCAGTACCTCTCACTCTCACACACACACAACACCTCAGTACATCTCTCTCTCACACACACTACCTCAGTACCTCTCTCACACACACTCCCTCAGTACGTCCTCTCACACACTCCCTCAGTACCTCACTCTCTCACACACACCCCTCAGTACCTCTCACTCTCTCACACACACTCCCTCAGTACCTCTCACTCTCTCACACACTCCCTCAGTACATCTCTCTCTCTCACACACACTCCCTCAGTACGTCTCTCTCACACACACTTCCTCAGTACGTCTCTCTCACACACACACTCCTCAGTACATCTCTCTCTTTCACACTCCTCAGTACCTCTCACTCTCTCACACACACACACACACACACACACACACACACACACTCCCTCAGTACCTCTCACTTTTACCCACACACACACACACACACACACACACACACCACCTCAGTACATCTCTCTCTCACACA
>NC_060887.1:37286304-37316304 GCF_014805685.1 Silurus meridionalis
ACTATATAGTGCACACACACACACACTCACACAAATGCATCACGCGTGCTCCCCCCTCTCTCTCTCTCTCTCTCTCTCACACACACTCACACTCACACACACCATTAACTACAAGAAAACAATATAGTCCACATACACACACACACACACACACAGCAAGAAAACTGTTTGTATTCTATGTATCCCAGAATCCTTGGCTCCGTCTCTGATCACTTCTTTCAGAAAGCCTCTGTTGTGTTTTAAGAACACAGATACAATCCACTTCCCAACGATCCCAGGACTTCTGGTTCCAAAATTGGCACCCTACCCGTATATAAACTATATTTACTTTATAAAATGTAATATAAAAAATATAAGCAAGAATCTTAAACACACATACATAATTTTGTATTTATTAAAAAAAAACATTTTCTTGAACTACCGAGAGCAGAAACACACACACACACACACACACACACCCACACCCACACACCCACACACCCACACACACACACCCACCTCCTCCAGGTTTAAACTTGTTTTTATTTTTCTCACACACATTATTAAATACGTTGTAAGAAGCAGTGAAACGTGTAAAAAGCGGCTTCAAGCTCAACAGGAAGTGAAGCAGCAGCAGCAGCTACACACAGCATAACAATCCTGACTGTCATCCTGCCCGAGCCGTCAGTCACTTCAACACCAATCACACACTGCCCCGCTTCAGGCTTCTGCCCTCACACGCCACGTTCCCCTCCCCTCAGTGTTAGCCTGTGTGGGCGCGCGCGTGTGCGTGTGTGCACGTGCTTGTGTGGTTTGATAGCAAGAGTCTAGTCAGCTAACTATAGCAAGCACGCGAGATGTGTGTGCAATATAGCAGAATAACGCCTTAATAAAGCACCGATGGTTTCTTCCACTCTTCACAGCAGAAATTATGAGTTACAACTTATAGGTGATAACTTATAATGTCTTTCTAATCTCGTCTATTTCTTTCTTCCTGTCTTCCAGTCACTCAATCGCTCTGTCTTTCTAAGTTTGTCTCAAGATAAGTCTCTTTTTCTGTGTCTCTCTCTGCAAAGAGAAACAAGCATGCACATTTCTCTACACCATTCCAAGTAATTAGGACAAACTTCCCTTCTGTTCTGCCTGGTGTAAAGTAGAAGTTCTGACCCAGTCGAAATGCAACGCATCAAAACATCAGCACACCAATTTTGGAGGAAAAAAAGCCAAGAACCATACCTCAAGGAAAAAAAACACGAATGAACAAGAACAAACCAACCTCAGGAAAAGTACAATTAAGCTGAGTCCTAATAAACCGAGAGGCGTACCAAACCGAGTCCTAATAAACCGAGAGGCGTACCGAACCGAGTCCTAATAAACCGAGAGGCGTACCGAACCGAGTCCTAATAAACCGAGAGGCGCATCAACCGAGTCCTAATAAACCGAGAGGCGATCAACCGAGTCCTAATAAACCGAGAGGCGATCAACCGAGTCCTAATAAACCGAGAGGCGCATCAACCGAGTCCTAATAAACCGAGAGGCGATCAACCGAGTCCTAATAAACCGAGAGGCGATCAACCGAGTCCTAATAAACCGAGAGGCGATCCGAACCGAGTCCTAATAAACCGAGAGGCGTACCGAACCGAGTCCTAATAAACCGAGAGGCGTACCGAACCGAGTCCTAATAAACCGAGAGGCGTACCAAACCGAGTCCTAATAAACCAAGATGGCGTACCAAACCCAGTCCAAATAAACCAAGAGGAGTACCAAACCCAGTCCTAATAAACCGAGAGGCATAACAAACCGAGTCCTAATAAACCGAGAGGCGTACCAAACCGAGTCCAAATAAACCGAGAGGCGTACCAAACCCAGTCCAAAAAAACCAAGAGGAGTACCAAACCCAGTCCAAATAAACCGAGAGGCGTACCAAACCGAGTCCTAATAAACCCAGTCCAAATAAACCAAGCGGCGTACCAAACCGAGTCCAAATAAACCAAGAGGCGTACCAAACCCAGTCCAAAAACCAAGAGGAGTACCAAACCCAGTCCAAATAAACCGAGAGGCGTACCAAACCGAGTCCTAATAAACCCAGTCCAAATAAACCAAGCGGCGTACCAAACCGAGTCCAAATAAACCAAGAGGCGTACCAAACCCAGTCCAAATAAACCAAGAGGCATAACAAACCAAGTCCAATTAGACCAAAAGGCGTACCAAACCTAATCCAATTAAACCAAGAAGTATACCAAACTGAGTTCAATTAAACCCCCAGGCATACCAAACCAAGAGGCATACCGAACTGAGTCCAATTATACAAAAAGCTTAATTAAACAAAAAGGTATACTAAACCAAGAGTCAGATTCACCAAGGTATAAAAATGTGCTCGTTAGTTGTGCATCTGACTGCACAGACAGGTCTGAGAACTTGCTGAACATGCTGAACGTGAAGAACTCACTCAGTGAAGAAAATATTTTCACAGAGATAGTTCAGATCTAAAAAGACTCAATAGGTCATTTAACCTAAATAGTATTTACTTACAGTTTGTAGTTACGTTTACATTTAATGGGGTGGGGGGGTTTGCCAAAAATGAAGGATAGGATATAACGCACATACTAATAAAACATGTTTTGGTAGAAATTATTAATACACAAATTCATCTCTTTAACCGCAGAACAGTGGTGTGGTTGTTGATCAAATCTGGACTGTGTATAGATCCTGATATGCATCATAAAGTGTTGAAATGACTTGTAGAGTCGTGAAACAAACGATTTGGCCCCCGAATACCACAAAGTTTTACAGGATGTCTTAGGATGCGATAACCTGTTCATCTGTTCCAGCATGATAATGCACAAAGTCAGCTCCATGAAGATCTGCTTTACATGGGTTGGAGTGGAAGATCTGCTACAGAGCTCTGATCTCAAAACTTTTGGGATGAATGTGAACACTGACTGCACCCCAGGTCTCCTCATCTCATCTCCATCAGTACCTGACTTTACTAACACCTTTGTGGTTAAATTAATCTCCACAAAATCTAGTGGAACATCTTCCCAGGAGAGTGGAGGGTCTTATAACAGCAAATGGAGACTAAATGTGGTATTGGATGTTCAAAAAGCAGCACATAATCTTCAGGTTGGGTCCCCAAGATTGGTCCACAAACTTGTAGTGTATGTAATTATAAGCACAAGAGGAATTAACAGGAATGTCCGATTTTTGAGTTAAATACAAAAATTAACAATGTGACAAATATTAGAGTTTAAATTTTATAATAATGATATAAAAAAAAAAAAAAGAAAAAAAATGAGACTCCGATCCAGTTGGGATGTTTACATCGGAGCGAGCGAGCCGTCTGTGCTGTGGTGAGCTCTGGGATTTTTTTACAGTCGTATAAGTGAACCCTGGACTGTGTAAACTTCTGCGGTAACGCCGAGAGCCAAACCTCAGCCGCCGCAGGAGTGTGTGTGTGTTTGTGTGTATGCCAAAAGCACAAGGTCAGCGGTTCTCTGGGTATAATTCCCAACTAAAAAGGTCAAGTGATGGATAAATAAAGAGCCGAGCTCAGCACAGCAAAGGGACTTAACGTTCCACTCTTCACGTGAAGTCCGAAATAAATAAAAACATAAGAAGCTGGAAGTTTTGAGATCGGTACTGCCAAAGAGGACATGAGGACAGATTCATGACGAATACCCCCTCGATAAAACAACACACAGTAAAGGTGTTCGTACCATGACTAGCACTAGCGTACGTTTAAATCCTATGTAAAAAAAAAAAAGTCCTTCAGATCAGGCTGGGCATTTCCATAGAAACCAGAGCCTGTTCTTTATACACTTTATACTACATCAGTGAACAAATGATATCCGAAAACATCTAATCGCTGCAATTATGTTCTGGATATTTAGGTTCCACGAACACGTGTGCACGTGATTAGTACAGTTGGAATGAAATGTCTGAGAGAATGGAATCGGCGCACACACACACACACACACACACACACACACACACACACACACACACACACACACAGTATGCATACAGTATCCCTCACATTATAGGAACAATATTATAGAAATGAAACTTGGATATATTTAGAGTATCAGTGTGCAGTTTGTATACAGTACAGATTTACTGTCCTCTAAAAAATAACTACATACAGTCATTATTGTCTAAATAACTGCCAACAAAAGTAAGTACACCCTCAGTGATAACAGCTGTACCATGCAAAGCCTCACGTCCTATTCATCATGTTCATGTTTTTATCTTCTTTCAGGACCATACACATTTGTGTAACTTGTATTAAAACAGTTAAAATGTGGTTCTTTGAGTAAAATTCTCTCAAACTGACAACTGGATGTTCAACATGGACCTCATGGTAAAGACTCTCTGAGGATCTGAGAATTAGAAATGTTGCTCTCCACGAAGATGCCGAGGCTGTAAGAAGATCAGTAACACCCTGAAACTGAGTCAGTACAGTGTTCAGGGTCACACAGAGGATTTCCAGGACGGGTTCCATTCAGAACACAGTGCAAAAAGGTTTGCTGAAGAACAACCTGTCCAAGAGCATGAGTTACTGGAACCATGCCCTGTGGTCTGATGAGAATAAGATAAACCTGTTTGGATCAGATGGTGTCCAGCATATGTGGTGACACCCTGGTGAGGAGAACCAAAAAAAATTATGTCTTGTCTACAGTGAAGCATGGTGGTGGCAGCATCATGGTCTGGTGCTGCATGAGTGCTGCTGGTACACTGGAACTGCGGTTCATTGAGGGAAACATGGATTCCAACATGTACTGTGACATATATACATTATATATATATATATATATATATATATATATATATATATAATTTGAAATAAATATATTTTATATATAAGTATAATATAAACAATCTTGTAAGATCAGGTGCACCATTGAGTCTCTGTAACAGTAGAAACACAACAGTATGAAGTAGAGATAATTAAATAGTAGTAGAAGTCGTATCTCTGCATAACCTAATTGAGATCTACTTCCTACAAAGACGCCTTGAAAACATCACTGTTATAGCAAGAATTCAACGCAACTCCTCGACGTCCGACCACACGGACACGGCAACAGAAAAATTCTGATAATTCTGTTCATGTACAACCGAGACTCGCCTCGATACCACTCTATCGTCATGGCAACATTATTAAATACAAATGAATGAAGAAGGACTTTATAAATACAACAATAAATAAAAAAAAAATTCAACTTCTACAAATTTAAATTAATTTTATTTTTATTAAATTATAAATGCAATCATGTGACATGTTTGATTAAAATATTTATAATTCTATCGACATTTTCATACATTTTATTTTTATAAAATATTATAAAATATTGTTTTATATAGTATTTAACCAAGCAGCCACTTTAATTCAAAATTGTTTTAAAAATGCAAACTGCTGAAGTTCAATGTTAATAATAATAAACTGCGTTAATAAAAAAACGACAATCTATTTTATGTTTTGCATTTCTTCCCCAATACTCGTACTGAAATTCAAAACCGTGATATTTGTTTACAGTCACATCGCTACCATTCACATTATCTTCCCCGCCCACAGCACCATCATAAACCCCACTATCCACAACATCTTCACTATCCATACCATCTATATAATCCCCAACATCCTCTCATCCTCACCCTCTGCAGCACACAGTCAACATCTATAAAAATACACACAAATACGACTGCAATTCCCAACCAACTGATTTAACTAGGATATTGTTTTTAAACCTTATACGCTTTCAAAAAAAAAAAAAAAAACTCAATAACAAGCCAAACAGCAGATTCTGCATAATTCTTCTAAGGACAGCTAATCCAGGTCTGAAGACCTCCTGACTTTTCCAGCCATAATGTGGTTCTTCCCCAAACTGTTACCACAAAACTGGAGGCACACGATTGTATACGACATTTATAGATATGGTAGAATTAAATTTCCTCTTTACTTAAACTAGGAGACCCAAACCTGTTTCAGCAGGTCAATGCTCCTGTGCACAAAGTCAGTTTTATGAAGATCTGCTTTTAATGGGTTGTGGTGGAAGATCTGCACATTAGGATGAATGTGAACACTGACAGAACCCCAGGCCTCCTCACCGTCTCACCTACATCAGTACCTGACTTTATTAACACCCCTGCGGCTGAATGAACAAATATATTGTGTAGTACAGAACAGTATAGTACAATGTAGTATATAACACAGGAATGTAGTACAGTACAGCAGTACAGTGCATTATAAAGTAGTATACAGTGGGAACTTGTGAGGGTTGCGTTCTAAGACCCCCGCGAGTTCAGAAAATCCACACATTTTTGCACCCCCGCAGCCCCTATGGTACCTTAGTGAATTCATCTAGACATCATGTCACTTTAATACAATTATATGTTTTACAAAATGTATGAAATTTGTGAATGAAAAGTTATTCCGCAACTTGCTGTTAGTTATCTTAGAGTCAGAACCCGCAAACCCCCGAGTTATCAGGGGTCGACTGTATATACATTATAGTGTAGTGCAGTGAAATGCATTATAATACAGCATAGTGCATTATAATACAGTATAGTGCATTATAATAATACGTGCGCTTATATTAGGTCTTTGGTTCATCGATTTTATTTCAATACACACGCACGCTAAAATAAGTACAGCGCACAAATGTGTGTTGAGTTAAAGGTTTGAATTTCACCTCATTTATTTATGATTAATATAATATAGAAACGTGTGCTGCATTAATCACGTGATGATCAAATTAGTGCTTAATTTGCGCTACTGTGTTATTAAGATTTTAATTGACAGATTTTATATGTGTATATATATACACACACACACTAATATACACACACACACACACACACACACACACACACACACACACACACACACACACACACACACATATATATACACAGTACAGACCAAAAGTTTGGACACACCTTCTCATTCAAAGAGTTTTCTTTATTTTCATGACTATGAAAATTGTAGATTCACACTGAAGGCATCAAAACTATGAATTAACACATGTGGAATTATATATGGAATTATATACATAACAAAAAAGTGTGAAACAACTGAAAAATGTCATATTGTAGGTTCTTCAAAGTAGCCACCTTTTGCTTTGATTACTGCTTTGCACACTCTTGGCATTCTCTTGATGAGCTTCAAGAGGTAGTCACCTGAAATGGTCTTCCAACAGTCTTGAAGGAGTTCCCCGAGAGATGCTTAGCACTTGTTGGCCCTTTTGCCTTCACTCTGCGGTCCAGCTCACCCCTAAACCATCTTGATTAGGTTCAGGTCCGGTGACTGTGGAGGCCAGGTCATCTGGCGCAGCACCCCATCACTCTCCTTCTTGGTCAAATAGCCCTTACACAGCCTGGAGGTGTGTTTGGGGTCATTGTCCTGTTGAAAAATAAATGATGGTCCAACTAAACGCAAACCGGATGGAATAGCATGCCGCTGCAAGATGCTGTGGTAGCCATGCTGGTTCAGTATGCCTTCAATATTAAATAAATCCCCAACAGTGTCACCAGCAAAGCACCCCCACCATCATCACACCTCCTCCTCCATGCTTCACGGTGGGAACCAGGCATGTAGAGTCCATCCGTGCAGCTTTTCTGCTTCGCACAAAGACACGGTGGTTGAAACCAAAGATCTCAAATTTGGACTCGTCAGACCAAAGCACGGATTTCCACTGGTCTAATGTCCATTCCTTGTGTTCTTTAGCCCAAACAAGTCTCTTCTGCTTGTTGCCTTTCTTTAGCAGTGGTTTCCTAGCAGATATTCTACCATGAAGGCCTGATTCACACAGTCTCCTCTTAACAGTTGTTGTAGAGATGTGTCTGCTGCTAGAACTCTGTGCGCCATTGACCTGGTCTCTAATCTGAGCTGCTGTTAACCTGCGATTTCTGAGGCTGGTGACTCGGATGAACTTATCCTCCGCAGCAGAGGTGACTCTTGGTCTTTCTTTCCGCATGTGAGGCAGTTTCTTTGTAGCGCTTGATGGTTTTTGTGACTGCACTTGGGGACACTTTCAAAGTTTTCCCAATTTTTCAGACTGACTGACCTTCATTTCTTAAAGTAATGATGGCCACTCGTTTTTCTGTACTGTGCTTTTTTCTTGCCATAATACAAATTCTAACAGTCTATTCAGTAGGACTATCAGCTGTGTATCCACCTGACTTCTGCACAACACAACTGATGGACCCAACCCCATTTATAAAGCAAGTAATCACACTTATTATACATGTGGAATTATATAAGTAATATATAATTCCACATGTTTTAATTCATAGTTTTGATGCCTTCAGTGTGACTCTACAATTTTCATAGTCATGAAAATAAAGAAAACTCTTTGAATGAGAAGGTTTGTCCAAACTTTTGGTCTGTACTGTATATATATTGTATGTATGTATGTATGTATGTATATAGATAGATAGATAGATAGATAGATAGATAGATAGATAGATAGATAGTATGTGTGTGTGTATATATATATATATATATATATATATATATATATATATATATATATATATATATATATATGTATGTATGTGTGTGTGTGTGTGTGTGTAATATATATATATATATTACACACACACACACACACACACATACATACATATATATATACACACACATACTATGTATGTATGTATGTATGTATGTATGTGTGTGTGTGTGTGTGTGTGTGTGTAATATATATATATATATATATATATATATATAGATAGATAGATAGATAGATAGATAGATAGATAGATAGATAGATAGTATGTAAGTTTTACTCAAGCCAGCATTCTTTTTATTTTGTTCTATTATGAAGTACACCTGATTAGACAGACAGACAGACAGACAGAGTTTTTTATTCCATTATAAACTATTCTACTTGCTAAAGCAACACAATGCTGCATTCAAAACCACACTGTACAGTTGGTCATCATTATAGGGAGGTAATAGTATAGAATTTGGTTAAATTGTTGTTTGGTTGGTTAGTTAGTTAGTTAGTTAGTTAGTTAATTTGATCAATCCATATTCGTAAAGCCTTTAATTTGCCAGTTTTGTCTATTTTATATCGTTCTTCTACATGCTGAAGCGACACAATGCTGCGTTCAAAACCACACGGAACCAAACACTGAGAACATTAGAAGAGTGTTTAAAGTACATTATAGTTACAGAACACTATAATATACTTACACACGTCATACTCGAGCCTGAACTTGGTCTTTATTCTGGTGTTTATTTCCTGGTTTGTGATATTTGGAGTATAAACGCTCATACACGCTTCAGGACCGTGATGCTGCGTTCACTGGCGCGTCAACATGAACCGCAGCCCGGGTTCGAACAGAACCCAAAAGCCCGGTGCTGTGGGGGCTGTGGTGGGCAGTGTCCGGGGGTAGATCTGATGGTGAAGGTGTTCTTGTGTGGTGTGTACTGGGTTTGAGAGTAGGTGCAGGGCCTGCACTTGAACGCGCGGTGTGTGTGTGTGTGTGTGTGTGTGTGTGTGTACAGTTAAAGCGCGTATTGAACTTTGAGCTGAATCTCGAGGAGACTCGAATGGAGACAACACAAACGCGCGCACACACACTCACACACACCACGAGGTGTGTATTCGGGCTGTTATATTACACTTTATACCCACTATCAGAGAATCTACCCCCCACCCTTAACACATATTTCCCCCCCCCACACCCCCCCAACCGGCGCAGTCAAAATAATAAACCGCCGTGTTTTTGTGTATCGGCGCCGCAAAACAAGCGCTTTAGCTCACAAAATAATCGGGTAAATATACCGAAAACCGGGCAAAGAAACCGAAATGTAAAAGAAAAATGCTTACGGAATCGATGCGATTCTCTTTCCCCCCCTCCTTCTTCTTCTTCTTCTTCTCTTTCCTTTCCAACTTAATTCAGCAGGTAATCCGAGAGGAAACTTTTCCCAACGCGTTCACACGAACCGGATGCTCTCGGAGACAAATCTCGATCAAACATTCCTCGTTTGGTTCGGACACGGAGAGAGAAAAAAAAAGTCCAAAAGGAAAAACAAGCGAAAACCACAATAGGAAAGTTGTAGCGTTTTTACTCCATCATGGTGGCCATGTTTAAGAGGGACCGAAGCACCGCCGCCTGTCAACGCCTCCGAAAACTAGGTCCCCGCGGAGGGGTTTCGGAGTGCGGAAAAAGAAACAAAATAATAATAATAAATAAATAAAAAAAGACGGGTTTAATTCTTTGTAAAGTTTAAACAATGCCCCGGGGACGGTGCAGGGGTAAGCCGGAGGCACGAGCGGGGAGGCCGGAACGCCGTGTAAAGCGACCGCGAAAAAGTCTGAGCGAGTGACCCTGCGGAGGGATACGCGCGAGGGCGCACTCGAGGTAAAGCGGCCGTTCGGTCGGAGCGCTCCAAAACACGGAAGTGGAGCAAACAGGCCGGATCTGCTTGTGCTCCAGGCACACAGGAAGACTACAAGGTGCGTCAGGTGTTATAGTGAAAACAAAAGTAATATAAACATGTACAAAATATACCATTTATATATAATTAAATGAAGTCATTTAATTATATATTAACTCATGATTGTCATGAGTTAACGCAACGTAATAGATATTAATCGCAACCTAATCATTTTTATCTCTACCTTAAATGAAGACTGATCAACATGCGCATGGACAAATATTGATGCTTTATGCAAATGTGTGTTTATTATTAGTGAAACCGAACTCAACATGGAGCATGAAGACAAAATATTCTTGTAAATGTTTTAAAGGAATCATGGTGTTTTAAATGACGTAAATCATCGTGACACCAAACGGAACCTTTGCTGTGTTTCCACACGGACGGTTTTAATTGCTGGATGTGTGCATCATTTTGGCTGCTTTTTATTTTGCCTTTTATATTTATTTATTTATATTTGTAATAAAAATGTGCCTTTAAAATTATTTTCGTTTTGACAGCACTTATATTTATATATATATATATATATATATATATATATATATATATATATATATATATATATATATTAGTGCTGCTGTATTAAATGCAGTTAAATAAAAACTCCTCACTGACCCCACCCATTTTCCATCATTGCCCACAAAACCCCGCCCCAAGCATTGGTGGCTAATTAGCAGTGATGGTAAGATCAGTTTATTTTAATGACTTGGATCTGTATTTATTTGAATTAATTTTATTAATTTAAGAAGACGTGAATTCAAAAGTTGCATTTCCAATAAATCCCAAATCTACCTTTAATCATACAAAGAGAAAAAGATAGAAATCAGAAAAAACTACATTTTCCAAATATGGGGAAAAAATGTATAATTAAGCTAATAATAAAATCTGTACCGGATATATTTAGCTCACCTTTTCTCTCCTTTTCTCTTTTGCGTATTTGTTACTATAAATTCTTACTTAATCAACATGATTTAACGTCATACAAATACATTTCAAATGATGAACATTGTATTACCAGGTTCAATGCTATGAATGCTACAAATGCTATTTGTGCTAATTTCAACAAATTTTATAATTCTAAAGAAAAATCTAAAATCTACTAGCAGGAACATGTCATTTACATGTAGGAGAAAAGCTTTATTTGAAAAGGAAGGTTTATAATGATAAACTAAATTTCTACATCCAATACTGAAAATATAAGTCAAGTCAAGTTTATTTGTATAGCGCTTTTCACAACAGACATTGTCTCAAAGCAGCTTTACACAAATCAACAGTTAAGGTGAATGGTGTGTGTGTATTTATCCCTGATGAGCAGCCGTGGCGACTGTGGCAAGGAAAAACTGTTATTAGGAAGAAACCTTGAGAGGAACCAGACTCAAAAGGGGAACCCATCCTTATTTGGGTGACATCAAGAGTTTGATCATAAATCTTTCAACAATACAGAACACTGGAGAGTGAGACTAACATGAGCACTGGAGTATAAGATTATAAGTGATGTTCTTTCTGCAGTCTTATACAGTCTATATGGTTAGTAGCTCCTAGTTTTATAAGGAGGTCACATGCCGAAGGAATGAAGGACTCAAACCGTAGAAATAAGTGACACATGCAGGCCAGTTCACTATCCTGACTTTTCTATGACAAAACCATACTGTTGTAATAGATGCAGTATTCAGTTTGAAATAGTCATAACAAGCTGGATGATCCCTATCCTCTTTAGTCCGGAGGACATGGTGTCCATGGTTTCCAAAAACAATACAAATTTCTGGATTGTGGTGTTTCTGGATCATTTTCACGCATGCCTTTTCTTTGCATCATAGAGACTTAACCTGCATTTGCAGATTGAAGGGTAGAATGTGTTTACAGACAGTGATTTCTGGAGGTGTTTCTAAACCCATGCAGTGATTTCACATTGAGTCATGACTGTTTTTAATGCAGTGCCACCCGAGGGCCCAAAGTTCATGAGCATACAGTAATGATTTTTACCTTTGTCATGTGCACACAGAGATTCTCCAGATTTTCTAAATCTTTTGATGATACTATGTACTGTAGATTATTAGACATTCAGTGTCTTCACAATCTGATCTTAAGGAACATTTTTCTGAAAGTGGTCCACAAATTGTAGATGCCTTTTTTTGCAGATTGAAGAAGCTCTGCCCATCTTTATTACTGAGTGACTATAAGAGACTCTTTTTATACACAATCATGTTACAGATTTGTTGCCAATTTACCCTATAGTTTTGTTCCTTCAGCTGCTTGTTTTTAGTAACACTTAAGTTTTCGGCTGTTGCCCCGTCTCAACTTTACATTTTATTTCATTTTTTCCTAAAGGTGGTACATTTCCTCAGTTTATACATTTGATATGTTTCCTATGTTCTATTGTGAATAAATTATTGGTCTATGAGACGTGCAAATCATTTAATTCTGTTTTTATTTACATTTTTTAACTGTTTTGTAATTGTGTTTGTAATTATATTGTATCTTGTTGTATTTCATTAATTGTATTTGACTGTATTTTATTTGTATCTATTTGTTTGTTTATGATTTTACGATTTGATGGTTTTATTTAACACTTTGTCTATTGTGTAAAATCTTCACACTGAGAATGACTGAAATCAGAATAAAGAGTTAAATTGTGTTGAATTATAATAATGGTCTTGAAGGTGATTGGTGCTTGGGTGTTCTCAGTATGAACATCATGTGCTGCACTCACTTCAGCATGGAGAAGAATGTCAAAGCGATCTTCTCAATGGCTCATGGAAATCCGACCGAGACTGCTTTGAGGGAAAAATACACTCTGAGTAACAATTGTACTGCCATAGCTGGTCTTATCGAAGATCTAATTTACACCATGATCACACTGTACATTGTCTTTAACCATTATTTAACAATAAGAATACTTAATAAATCCATGTTTTTCTCTCTATTTGTTTATTGTCTTTGGATCCACCTGATTTATCTTGATGCCCTTTCCCTGGCTGGAGGTCTCTTCAATTGGAGACACTCTGTGCAGCTCAGGGTGGTTCCACATCAACAGCCTAAAGATCAATGAAGTTACTGAGCAACTCAAGAACTATGAGGATGGATTTAGAATGTAATCAATATCAAGAGTCTACAATAGTTTTGTATTTAAGGACCATCACTGAACCTCAACAATGATGGAAATGTAATGAATGGACATTTGGTGTTGAGGATGAGGTTCTCTTTTAAGTCTGGTTTCTCTCAAGGTTTCCTCCTCATGAAAGGGTTTTCATGGGCACTCAATCATTAGGAACAAACTTATACATAAAAATCTTATAACCTCTGTATCTGTGTAAAGCTGCTTTGGGACAATGTCTATTGTTAAAAGCGCTCTACAAATGAAAATGAATTGAAATAGTGTGCTAACAAAGGCAGGGTTTGTATTGCCTTCACTGTGTGATTTTGGAATTGAATATGTGGAACATTTCAAGCCCAATTACTCGCAAATGGGTTTCAACAGTTTGTAGCGAAATTGTAAATGGATAAAGAGTTAAAAAAACAAAACGTCCTTTAATGCATAATAAAATGATCAAACTGGGCCATCAAGCTCTCTCTCTCTCTCTCACACACACACACACACACACACACACACACACACACACACACACACACACACACAAGTCTATGAAAAGGGTTAAAAGGAAAAGAGTTAAAACACTGTAATGGTGTTGTCTGTTTTTTTTTTCCAAACACTACCTCTCTCTCTCTCTCTCTCTGTCTCTCACTCTCTCTGTCTCTCTCTCTCTCTCTCTCTCTCTCTCTCTCTCTCACGCTTTCTCTTTCTCTTTTTTTTTCTTTCTCTGCACCTGGACTGCTTCACTTATCCTCCCTAAACATCCATCACCTTTAATGAACCCTTTATTTTACGTTTCCGGGCTAAAACCGTCTTTACTGTCAGGTTAATTAGCATGAAAAACTCTTTTGTATGTGTGTGTGTGTGTGTGTGTGTTTGGTGTGGGGGTCGTCTGAATGAAACACAACAGCCCTGGTTTGTGTTTCATCAGTGAGATGAATGAAAACACACACAGCCTATAATCAACTCTCATTTAACGCAAAAACGGCAGCGATTGATTCAATTATGTCCCAGAAAAGCATCAATTCTTCATTTCAGGTTTTATTCTATCACACTATGCTCTTAATTTCTGACCTAATCACCTGAAAACAAGTAGCGTCTGAGAATATATATCCACTATCTGGACAAAAGTATTAGGACACACAACCTTTCCAGCCATATTTGTTTTTTTCCCCAAACTGTTACCTCAGTATTGGATGAACACATTTTTATAGAGTGTATTTGGACGCATAAAATCTTCTCTTCGCTTGAACTAGGAGAAACAAACCTGTTCCAGCATGACAATGCCCCTGTGCACAAAGCCAGCTCTATGAAGATATTCTATCCAATAGTTGGAGTGAAAGATCTCCTGCTGTGGAGCTCCAAACCTATTAAACACCTTTGGGATGAATGTGGACACTGACTGCATCATAGGTCTCCTCACCTTCTCACCTACAGCAGTACCTGAATTTACTAACATCCTCGTATCTAAATGAGCACAAATCTCCACTGAAATATAGTGAAACATCTTTCCAGAACAGTTATTATTACTGCAAACTAAATGTGGAATGGTTGTGGATGTTCTGTATAATGACAAAGGTTGTCACAAAGCAGTTTTACAGAAATATAAAAAAATATATACATTTTAAATGAATACATTTATCCCTGATGATTGAATCAGTGGTGACAGTGGTCAGGAAAAAACTCCCTGACAGGAACCTTGAGATAAAACCATCACATTTTGACTTTCGAATGTAGTACTTGATAGAAATTTCCTTGTCTGTTGTATTTTCTGTTTCAAGACAATAATAATAATAATAATAATAATAATAATAATAATAATAATAATAATAATAACAATAATAATAATAATAATAATAATAATAATAAGAAGAAGAAGAAGAAGAAGAAGAAGCAGTTTTAAAACGTGCTCTTTTAAATGTATAAATGTTTTTGTTATTTTTTTTTTTTTACATCAAATTCCACATTTAGTCCTGATTTTGCTGTTATAATTAACCTTCACTCTTCTGGGAAGATGTTCCCCTAGATTTTGTGAAGATTTCTGCTCTCTCAGCTACAAGCGCTATATCAGAAGATCCTCCACTATAGCAGATCTTTATGGGCCTGGCTTTGTGCACAGTGGCATTGTCATGCTGGAACAGGTTTGGGTCAAGTGAAGAGGAAAATTCCATGCAAATTCCTCCAAAGACAAAAGAAAAATGTGCGCCTCTAACTTTGTGGCAACAGTATGGAGAAGAACCACATATGGATGGAAACGTCAGGTGTGCCAATACTTTTGTCAACATAGTGTAAAAACATGAATTTACATTTCCTGAACAAAATATGAGTGGTGCCCCCGCTGATGTTGCTTGCCCTGAGAGTGCAGAAATGGTAGCCCTAAAAGACTTTCATGGACGGATGAGTGGATCATGGATGGATAATTGCTTGAATTGAACAGGTTCTGAGGGAAATGAATTCCCATTGGAACTCAGCATATCTTAGTATCTACACAGTTATAATACTTGGTTCGTAGTCCCTCACCTGTGACCAATCTCACGTGAAAGTGATCTGGATATACACACCATGGGACATACGATCCTTCCTGAGTGGAAGTTGCTGTGTCAAACCCTTGGACTGTGGAACCATCTGCAAAACATAGTGGTTGGAAACCGTGTTTAATTTTCAGGGTGAAGACATTTGAAGGAGGTTTAATGCACACTATAATGAACTGGGTACTGGATACAGCCTTCGCTCCCCCATAGCGAGGATACTGTATATAACCCATTCACTATACATGAGCAGATAATGGGGACTGACGTTAACCTACTGTACATCAACAGATGGTATATATGGCAGGAAAAAAAAAATCTTGGATTGCTTTCCAATGACAACATACTGGTGCAAGCAGTAGGGCATGGGCAGCAAATCCTAAGATCCACAGGAGATTAAAAAAATCTCACCTCTGTCATCAGCCACCTGATGCTCATCATGGTGCATTTGTGGCTCATAATGCCAATATATATAGTACAGTCTGTACAGAAGACCCAGAAAACCATTCTGGCAATGAGGATAGTCAAGCAGTCGGGCATAAGAACCTGAGGATGAGGATGCCATGTGTGAGCTACACAATAATGCTGTCATAGGTCATGAGTTTAAATCCCAGCACCGCCAAGCTGCCAAGCTTGAGTAAGGCTCTTAACCCTCAACTGCTCGGTTGTAAGTCGTCCTGGATAATGGCGTCTGCCAAATGTCATAAATGTAAATGCTATGAAAGCTGGATCATGAAACTGAATAATCTGAAAGAGAGTTCCTTTTGATTTAGTGTCAATCTGGTCCACAAGTATCAGATCGGATCATTTGGTGAACTCATTAGAGGGCTGCTTTGGGATTGGGAACCCGTGGGACCAACGCAAATCTTGCGGGAGAGGTTTTACCTTTGCTGTGGGCGGGAGTGGGCGGTCAAACAAATAAAGCGAGAGTATCAACATCCTGCAGATCCCGCTAGGTGTAATGTTTTGTTTGATTGTTGTTTATTGATTGATTTTTAAGACTAATAAAAATCCCAAGATGTTTCTCGTGTGTGGTGCTTTACTTTAACATTGCTTTATTTTACTTTCAGTTTAATGGTTAATGTCTGTTATTATTCTGTCAGTTAATCGTAGCCCTAACGTTTGCGTACATTTTTACACAATCTTAATTGCTGTGACA
This sequence comes from Silurus meridionalis, assembly GCF_014805685.1. Lineage (NCBI taxonomy): Eukaryota > Metazoa > Chordata > Actinopteri > Siluriformes > Siluridae > Silurus > Silurus meridionalis. The sequence continues at coordinate 37,303,509 of NC_060887.1, forward strand.
TAAAGTGGACACAAAAATCACAGGGGTGGGGGGTAATAGTCAGAAATTCAGCAAGAGAGATTAAGAAAACAGTCCTGCACTGGGCTCTATGAACCTATGGCGATTTTACTTACAAAAAATGTACTTACAGTTTTTCAGTGTTTAAGTTTACGTTAAACCGTATTTATTTATAGTTAAGCCTTTTGTCAGAAGGTTTTTCTGAGGTAAATCTGGCAAGATTATGGTTAGAGAATGTTTTGGTAACCAGGGGTGGTTGGAAGCTGTCATCCTCCCACTCACACACAGATTTGTTGACGGTGGAGAAGATGGCTGCCATTTGTCCCAGAGCTCCTTCTTGTCTGTGTTTTGTTCTGGTCAGAGTCCCTACTTGCACTTAAAAAAACAAAACAACAACCACACACACAACATTTGTTGTAGTTCTACTCACTGCAGCATAAACAGACTGTATATATACTTTGTTCTTTAACACAGATAGGGGAAACCTCTCACTAATTACCTACTGCCACAGATTTCCTTTTAAGCTATGGTGTGTTTAATATAAATTAAATGCTGTTTTAAAAGCAGGGCTCCCTGACCACCAGGACACAGATGGATACCAGGCTGTGTTTCCATTTTATTGACTTGTTTCATTTTTCTACGCATCATTAAATAAAGCACCCACTGATTCTGCATTATAGTGAACTGTTACAATTGTTACAATTGTATAGTAAATATGTTACATATTGATTATGTATATAATAATTAATAATTAAATCATATAATATGTATAAAAGTACTATAATTTGCATGCTATTGTGGTTAGTTATGCGTGTGACACTCTTTCTTCCGGTCTGTGGAAAAACTTGCGTAAAACTAATCCGTAGTGCATATGATATTGGGGAGCGCTGTTTTAAAGGAGAAATTGAAATCAAGCAGAACTGGGTGGGAGCTTGTTTCCATGCAGCTGAATCTCTATTTGTGTTTGAATCACCATATGAATATATGTTTTATAAACCAGATTAACCCTTACACCAGTCTGGACACTTACATTTGCACCAGTTTCTATATAACATTAATAAATAAGGGCCAATTTGTTTACTGTGGTTCAGACCCCTGTGTGGAAACACGCATTTATACGGATGTGAGCGGTTTGTTCGTAAAAAGCATCCGCCTGATGAATACTCAGAACATTAGGGTTCAGATTCTGGCTGTGTTCGTAAATAGTATTTATATGAATTGACTTGGAACTCCAGACCTCATCAGGGCTAACCCAGTTAACAGCAATAGGGAGTGCCATGAAAATCATTATCATGACCTACAGCAATCAAACTAAAGGTCCGTTCGATATTCCTTACCCTTTTCCTGCAAGGGGTCACGGTGAAAACAAGCTGAGAAGGTCAGAAAAGGTTTCTCTCATGGGTTCTTTGGGATTACACTTTATCTGACCTCAGATCCGTTCACCAAGAGTGGCCCAATGACATAACCCTAAGGTTCAGTGCAGTACATATATTGAAGGTCATTGCTAAGCTGCTTTGCTTTGCTGTGTAATCGGTAAGGAGACTCTCGGGATAGTAATGCCTCTATAGTAGAAGGGGCTCCTGGAGTAAGGTGGTGTTTTGGCTGAACACCAAGTCATACCATGTTTCTCCTATGGCCAAGTTGAATTGCTGTGCAAGCTCTGATCTGGTAAAATAAAGATCATGGAATGTGGAGGCTATGGGAGAATTTATAGCAGGGACGCTAGTGGTGACCTCACTGTTGCTTTATGAGGTTCAGTTACATATCGTCCAGGGTTCTTTGGATGGGAAATGGTTCTTGTTTCCTTTAAGTGGTTCTGTATGAAAACAATAGGGAATTCTACAAATATAATCAGTAACGTAATGCAGGGAATTCACTATTCCATAGAAACTTTCACTTCTTGCTTACTGTATGTGTAGTAAATATACATTCCATTAGGTGTGGATGGTAAGATCATGTTCAGTGTTTAAAATCTTCTATTCAAAATAATTTTAAGGTGATTGGAAGATTTGTTCAGGGAAAAGTGCTACTTCTTAACATGACATTCGAAGACTGATAGAGACCAGATTGGAGGTTCATTCTACCTTCTATGTGCCAGAACAGAGAATAGTCTCGAAGCATGTATTCCTTGTTCTCTGAGAGATGGTGGAACCAGTCCAGCAATGGTAAAGAATGGATGGAGTGTGGTGCAGTATGGGATGACCTGTCACATGTATGAGGTGGTTTTACAAAGATTCAAGACGAGCTCTGTTTACAAGACAGTACATTATTTATCAACCTCTACACACTATCACCTTCAAAATAAGTCCCTTGCACCGCAATAGAGTGCTCACAGCGTTCCTGCCACTTCTGGAATGTGTCCTGGAAGTCTTCTGTTTGAATCCTGTCAAGCACCTAACGCGATCTCCACAGTGGTGTCAAAATGGTGACCTTTGAGCTGAGCTTCATCTTCGGGAAGAGGTCGAAGTCCGCAGGAGCCCAATCTGGTGAGTAGGGTGAGTGCAGCTCATGTTGTCATGACAAATACAGGTTTTCTATCCTGCAAAGAAAAAGCCATATGTTAACATGATCCAGAGGCACCGCCATCTTGTCCTGGCCAAAACTAATTTAGGCAAAGTGGAAAACTGACGGATTTTTCAGGGAAGGCCTTGCATATTTCAGCAAGACAATGCTAATCTCCATACTGCATTTATTACAATACAATTTCATGACTTTGCAGTAGAAGAGTCCAGGTGCTGAAATGGCCTGCTTGCAATCTAGTCTTACAAATACAACAAAGAAAACCCAGAACAGCTAAAATCCTGTACTCAGACACACATGGGACAACATTCCTCTCTCAAAAATTCAACAGCTGGTCTCCTCAGTTCCCAGATGTATACAGACTGTTGTTAAATGAAGACATGATGCAACACTATGGTACACATCCTGTACATTCCTGTCCCAGCATTTTTGATACATGTTGCAGCTATCAAATTCAAAATTATCTATTTTATATATATTTCTTATAATTATTATAATCTATTGTATAAAAATATGGGTTTATGGGATTTGCAAATCATTGCAATATATTTTTATTTACATTTTACACAGCATTACAACTTTTTTGGAATTGGGCTTGTATTTAAGGTTGAAGGCATCAGTCAGACCTAAGAATTGATGTAAGTTTCTTTCAGCCAGTGTTCTCTTAAAAGCTTAAAAGCTATCAGCTCCTAACGCACCACATCAAGTCAAGAATCAAGTCAAGAAGCTTTTATTGTCATTTCAACCATATATAGCTGATGCAGTACACAGTGAAATGAAACAACGTTCCTCCAGAACCATGATGCTACATACAACAACATAAAACAACAGTCACAGTAACAGAAAACACAGGGCCAAGAAAAATCCTTGCCACATAAAGTGCATGTGTGCTACCTGGTGCAAACAGTGCAAAAGACAACACAAGACAGTGCAGTACAACACAGGACAGTGCAGGACAACACAAGACAGTGCAGTACAACACAGGACAGTGCAGGACAATACACAAAACACAAAATAGCTCTGCCATTGACCCTGTCTTAACAAAATAAAGTGAACAGTAGTAGAAAAATGCAAACAGAATATTGTAATCAGATTATTGTGCAAATGAGCAAATAGCAGCAATCAAGATAAAGTGAACAGTAGCAAAAATATGTGGACAGATTATTGTGCAAAAGAACAAATAGCAGCAATCCCGGAAGATGTGCAAAAACAGCATGGAAACATTTTGCGGTAATGATTAGTGTGAGTGGTACCGAATGCTTCGGAACCGCTTCCCTGATGGTAAGAGAGTTAAAAGTGTTTGTGACGGGTGTGTGTGTGGTCTTCCACAATGCTGTGTGCTTTGCGGATGCAGCGTGTGGTGTAAATGTCCATGATAGAGGGGAGAGAGACTCCGATGATCTTCTCAGCCGTCCTCACTATCCTCTGTAGGGTCTTGCGATCCGAGACGGTGCAGTTCCCAAATCAGGCAGTGATGCAGCTGCTCAGGATGCTCTCAATGGTCCCTCTGTAGAACATGGTCAGGATGGGGGGAGGGAGATCAGCTTTCCTCAGCCTTCTCAGGAAGTAGAGACGCTGCTGGGCTTTTTTGGTGATGGAGCTGGTGTTAGGTGACCAGGTGATGTTATCCGCCAAGTGAACACCTAGGAATGTCCTCTTAAGGAAACTGTAAGAGGAACTAGAGACTTAAAAAGAAAACCATTGTCTTCTAGGGGACACTGGATAATAGGATTAATAATGAATAATTAATCACCTCATCCCCGTATATATGGACCTCATACCCTTTTTATCTTACTGTTATTTATTGTAGATAGGCCACTTATGCACTTCTGGTTAGATGCTAACTGTATTTCATTGGCTCTGTACATGTACCTTGCACAATGACAATAAAGTTTAATCTAATCAAATCTAATAATTATTGAAGTATACGAGTGTAGAAGAGTAAAGCTTGGGAATAAAAATCCTGGGTTGAGTAAAGAACTGTTGTATATATAAATCTACAGAATACAGCTACAGGAAACGAGCCACAAGTTCTAGATGAGGAAGAATGACAAAGAAATCCAACTCAGAATCAAATTTATCAAGTTTCCCAAACCTTTCTACCCAGGGACTTGAAGATCTGCACATTTGCCCTGGAGAAAAGTAATTTCTTCACTGAAACCACTAGAGCTGGAAATTTGTATGGCTGTGACTTGGTTTTATCAGGGTTTAACTGCACTAACCAACCAGTAGCAAGACCCAAACAAACATGGCTTCCTGTGCAACGTAGAGGGTGTGGTCACTGTAACACTGGTGACAACACGTACTCCTTCACTGTGAAACCTTTCACAGCATAATGATAAAATATTTAAAGAAATGTTCCAAGCCCCTCCCACAGTTTCCCAGCCAATCAGAAGCAGAGTTGATGTAGTTGTTACTGGGGGAGTGCAGTCACACTTTCTCTGAGAAGCTCATGCTCCGAAACCAATCAATTCTCTGATCATATCCCACTGGACCGTCACACACTCCCCATCCATCTGCTTCACCATATTGACTTTACTGTATTTATAATTATTTATCTTCAACTTTTTATTTCATTTAGTGCATAATTACTGTAAACCTTAGACTCCTGCCAGTGTTATTTCATTCACACTGTGAATATTTTATTCTTTATTCTGTACAATTTATTTATACTTTTATACATTTATACGCTGATCCTCTGGAGAACAATCATGCCATTAAAGTACATCGAAATTAAAACTGAATAAAAACAACCGTAGAAAAGATTAATGTGAATGTGATTTATGTGAAATGAGGAACATTTATGGAATTTGGCGCCCATATCCAGAACAACTTAATGATCTCCTTTATACAACCGTGCCGGTGAGGGTTAAGGGCCTTGCTCAGGGGCCCAGCAGTGGCAGCTTGGTGATGCTGGGATTTAAACTCATGACCGTTTGATCAAAAGTCCAACAACTCAGCGACCGCCCCCAAACAGCCAATAAGGACAGAGTATTCAAAGATCAGAAAGAGTCTTGACGTATACCTACCTCTTACTCTGAGAGATGGTGGGACCAGTGGAGCAGTGCTACAAGATCTGAGGCAGCGTGGTGCAGTGTGAAGAGTGATGAGATCTTTGATGTAAGAGGGTGTTGTTTTTAACACAAGTGAATCTATGATGGAAATAAAGATTAGTCTGTATTTATCTTGGTAATTATCTTGGTAAAGGTGGCGAATGCTGATGGTTGGGATATAATAGACAGCAAATGAACAATCAGTTCTCAAAGAGATGTGGATGTGTTGAAAGCAGGAAAAATGGGCAAAAAATCTCCTTTTTTAAAATTGTTTTACTTATACAGCAACAACAAAACCTCACTTTAATACGTATCAGTAAACAAGTACACCAACATTTGTTTTCCTTTTCCTCTTTTCTCTCCCTTCCCTCCCTCCCCTCCCCCAATCCCTCCCCTCCCCCAATCCCTCTTCAGAAGAAACACACTAGTGCAATCCTACATACAGCAAATGCGTCCTGCATTGAGGTGGATGTTACTTTAAAACATACAACCTGCCTAACCATTGTAGCAGACCAAGTTATACCCTTTCATAGCCACGATTCATCATTCTTACAGGATTACGCTCTCTGCACATCAAAAAAAAGGTGTTGACCTGCCAATTTTTCACATTCTATTATTGAGCATCGAAAGAGGCACCACCTTCGGAAATTACAACATATAAAAGGCCCTTCTGCTGATTTTAAAGCGTCAGATACCACAACACACCTTGTGTCTTGTGAAGTCCAGGTTTTGATAATTCAGAGCTGTTTGGTGGCACACCTGTTTGTGGAACTAGGCAATGTTAAGCAGGACTGATGTGGACTAAAGCTGGCATGGACTGATCCTGCATTCGACTAACTTGCTGCCTCTGATCTCTATATAGGGAAAAAAAAAAAACAAACAAAAAAATCCCCAACCCCAACTTAAGAAGTTTCCTCAAATAAATATGAATTCACAACTTGAAAGAACGTATGTGTAGTTTGTGAACACCATAAGATTGGTAGGTGCTTCTTTCTGATCATACCATTCCATATTCCATCCCCATTTGCACTTATAACAACTTCCTCTATTCTGGGAAGATGTTCCATTAGATTTTGTGCTCTTTCAGCTGCATGGTGTGAGTAAAGGCAGGTAGTGGTGTAGGTGAGAAGGTGATGAGGTCTGGGGTGCAGTCAGTGTTCACATTCATCCCAAAGGTGTTCAACAGGGTTGAAGCTCTATAGCAGGAGATCTTCCACTCCAACCCATGGAAAGCAGATCTTCATGTAGCTGGCTTTGTGCACAGGGGCATTGTCATGCCGGAACACGTGGCATTTACGGGAGTACCATAAGTGTGTTACAAAACACGATGATGTATGTAATTATAAAATATTAATATTAATATATTATAATAAAAGTTATAATATTTATATGATATTATATATAACAAAGTAAGTCATTAGATTTGTAGTGTATTATTTATTTGTTTATTGTTGGACCATCGTTTACATTTAAACTATCTGATGATGATGATGATGATGATGATGTCTTTGATTCATAGTCTCAAAAGTCTCAATACAGGAAAATTTAAAAAAAGCCTGATGGGACGAGTTGATGATCTGATGAGTCCCCAGGATTTTATTTTCACTGTATTATAAATGTTTTATTTTTTCCAGAGATCAGACAGGGGTGACCGTTCACCTGACCACTGGAAGATCCGAGCTGAAGAACTTACTCACACGTGTGTTTGTGTTTAACCAGCGCTGAACTGAACACCCGCTTCTGTGAGATGAAACACACACCGGTGAACACCTTTAGTCCGTACCGTGCTGCATGCGGAGGAGAAGATCCGCTTGTGCTCCTCAGAGACACTACTTTGTTCGCTTTTTGAGAACAGAAGTCTGTGCGTGAGGATTTTTTGCCAGGATCGGCAGAGATACTGCTTATCGAAGTCCGAGTTGCGTTTCCAGGAAGGAGCGGATCCGCTCGGCTCTGAAGATCCGGACGAGGAGGAATAATTCCTCATAACCGCATGCGTGGTGGCAAAAACGACCACGCCGTAGTCCCTCCGAAGCCGATCCAGGATCTCGGTGCACTTCCTCAGGTTGGCTTCCTGCCGAGTCAGGCTGTCTCCCCCGTTAGCGTGGTCTATCCAGAAGAAGGCGGAGATGCTGTCTATGACGAGCAGGCAGAGGGCGGGCCGGCTGCACACGACTCCCTCCAGGTAGTGCAGCGTGAGGAGCAGCTGGACCGAGCTGGAGCAGTGGAGCACCGAGAGCCGGCATAGGCTGGACCGGACCACCTCCTCCATCTCGCTCTGTGGTGGTGATGAAGAGGTCAGACGAGACTCCAGGATGCTCACCAGACGCAGCATGTCGAAGTGATAGTCCGTGTCTACGAAGACAACCTCCACCTCCAGACCTCCACTGTGTGTGGGGAGAATGCAGCGGATCAGGAGGTGGTACAACATCTCCGTCTTACCGCTTCCTTCTACTCCATGAAACTCGATGACGTCACCTGGGGGGAGAAATACGACGCGCATGGAAATCTGAATCATGAGAAATAAAGTCGGAATCAGGCAAACTTTTTTTACTGTGGCAGAAACGGGTTTTCATAATGTTTACCTGCCCAGAGCGCTCCTGAGTTTAGCGGGTGGTGCATCAGTAATAATGGTCCGTGGGGAAACACAGTGCTCAGTGTGTAGTTAAATGGACTAAAAGAAGAATAGAGGCAAATAATTTGCCTCAACGCCTTTTTTATTCGAATTATTCGAGTTATTCAAGGAATCGTTTCAGCTTTAGAGAGATGGATTGTTTAGATAGATGGGTGAATGGATGGATATTTGGGCAGATGGGTGGGTGGATGAACTGACTGTTATTTAAATAGATGGTTGGTTAGAGGGATAAAAATATAAATTAAAGGATAGATTGATGAATTGACCTGGTTGGATTGATGAAAAGTAGAGTCACTGAATGGATGGATAGATGGATGGTTGGATGGACTGATGCAATGTAGACTCACTGAAAGGATGAACAGATTGATGGATGTAAAGTAGGTTTACTAGATTGTTGTATGGATAAATGATTGGATGAGTGATAGATGGATGGATGGATGGATGGATGGATGGATAAATATATGGTTGTTGGATGGATGCAAAGTTGTTTTACTAGACAGATAAATGGATGGATAGATAGATAAATGTATGGATGGATGAATATACGCCTGGTTGGATGGATGCAAAGTAGGTTTACTAGATAGATGGATGGATGGATGAATAAATATATATTTGGTTAGAATGATAATGACAATGTAGGCTCACTAGATGAATGGATAAATGATTGGATGGATGGATGGATGGATGGATGGATGGATGGATAAATATATATTTGGTTAGACTGATAAAAAGTAGGCTCACTAGATGGATGAATGGATGAATTAATGGATGGATGGATGGATAGATGAATGGGTATATAGTCGGTTGGACAGATAGATTTCCGTGTCCATGGTGTAATAAAAGGCAGGTGGTATTTCTATCTCCGTTACCTTGAAGAGGACCACCGTTCACAGGAAAAACGTTCTGATCGATGTCTTCGAGCGATCGTCTCCCCTCGATCCTGGCTAAGAGCTGTAAATCAGAGAAAATGTCTGAGGAACATACTCATACAGATGTGGTACAGATGTGATTACTAGGGTGAACATTAGTCTATAAGCTCTTTAATGAAACACCTTCATATAAAGTGTATAGTGACTTATAACACACAGTAAAGTGTAAAATATGTTCTTTTATTATTATGACCTGGTGTATAGAGAGAGAGATTATATAGTGTTATGGTGTTTTCCAACTTTAAACAAATAATCCTGCAACTTGATTGAAGGTTGAACAGGTGCAGGTTTACGTGTACAGCTGGAAACTTTTATATTAAACATGAAAATGTAATAAAAACGGTGTTTAATGTGAGTATAAAGTGATATACCTGTGCACCGTTCTCAGCCATCCTGACCCGACCTGTCATCTCTCATCACTGGAAACCTGTGGCTCTGCGCATGCGCACTACACATCCCTGCCTACTGGCTGGGAGAGAATCTACTTCCGGGTACATAATGAATAGCAAAAGTAAAAAACATCCAAATGCAGCATTTCGGCTTAGTTAAATAAACAAGTAAATAAAAATCTTGACTGTTATCAAAGTGATAAATAAATGAGCTACAGACTGATAACAGTGAATTCAGGCGAACTATGCAGCACGTGACGCAGTCACGTGATCTTCAGAAGGACCTCCTTGAAGGTGAAGGTAGCTGCTGCTTTTGCCTGAATAAAAATAATGTACCACGTGCGCTGAAAGAGATATTAGGTACCAGGGTAGTGTAGTTTTTTATTTAATTATTATTGCAAAAAATAATTCAACAATAATCACAAGACGGATTTAGAGAAAAGAAGAGAGAAGGGGGCATGCAGATAATACAAAGGCATAGAAAAGTATAACACTGTCATTGTAAACATATTTACGGTTCCTTACAAGAATATTCAAGAATAATATACATTTTTGATTTTTATTACTGATCTCTCTCTCACACACACACACACACACACACACACACACACACACAGTGAAGACACTAAGTAGAAATAACTATTAAAACAATAATTAATAATAATAATTTATATATATATATATATATATATATATATATATATATATATATATATATATATATATATATTATTAGGCTACAGGGTACCGGTGGAAATTGGGCTACTGTTGGCTGAAGGAGGAGAAGGAGAGGAGGAAGACGTCTACAGAGACGGCAGGAAAAATAGAAATGTAGGAGAGTGGAGGTTCGGGTTGGTACTTTAAATGTTGGTACTATGACTGATAAAGAGCGAGAGATAGCTGATATGATGGAGAGGAGAAAGGTAGATATGTTGTGTGTTCAGGAGACCAAGTGGAAAGGGAGTAAGACCAGGAACATTGGAGGTGTTTAAACTGTTTTATCATGGTGTGGATGGAAAGAGAAATGGTGTAGGGGTGATTCTGAAGGAAGAGTACAGTAAGAGTGTAGTGGAGGTGAAGAGAGTTTCTGATAGGGTGATAAACGTGAAGCTGCAAGTTGAAGGGATGATGATAAATGTCATCAGTACCTATGCTACAGCAGTGGGTTGTCAAAGGATAGACGGAAAGATTCTGGAGTGAATTAGATGAAGTGGTAGAAGGTGAACCTAGGAATGAAAGATTGGTGATTGGAGCGGACTTTAATGGGCATGTAGGTGAAGGGAACAGAGGTGATGGGAAGGTGATGAGGAGGTGATGGCTTTAAGGAGAGGAATGTGGAAGGGCAGATGGTGGTAGATTTTGCTAAAAGGATGGAAATGGCAGTGGTGAACACTTATTTTAAGTAGAAGGAGGATCATAGGGTGGCGTATAAGAGTGGAGGAAGGTGCACACAGGTGGACTATGTGCTATGCAGGAGATGCAACCTGAAGGAGATTGGAGAATGTAAGGTGTTGGCAGGGGACAGTGTGGCTAGACAGCATCGGATGGTGGTCTGTAGGATGGTTTTGGAGGCGAAGAAGAAGATGAGGAGAGCGAGGACTGAAATAAGAATAAGATGGTGGAAACTGAAGGAGGAAGAGTGTAGTGTGAGGTTCAGGGAAGAGGTCAGACAGGAGCTCGGTGGTGGTAAAGAGGTGCTGAATGATTGGGAAACTACTGCAGAAGTGATGAGGGAGACAGCTAGAAAGGTACTTGGTGTGACATCTGGAAATAGAAAGAAAGACAAAGAGACGTGGTGATGGAATGAGGAAGTGCAGGAGAGCATAAGGAGAAAGAGGTTAACAAAACAGAATTGGGATCGACAGAGTGATGAGAAAAGTAGGCAGGAGTACAAGGAGATGCGGCAGCAGGTGAAGAGAGATGTGGTGAAAGCCAAGGAAAAGGCATATGAGGATCTGAGAAGTTGAGAAGTATGAGAAGTTGGACACTAAGGAAGGAGAAAAGGATTTGTAGCGATTGGCCAGGCAAAGGGACCGAGCTGGGAAGGATGTGCTGCAAGTTAGAGTAATAAAGGATGGAGATGGAAATGTGTTGACTAGTGAGGAGAGTGTGTTGAGAAGGTGGAGGGAGTATTTTGAGCAGCTGATGAATGAGGAAAATGAGAGAGAGAGAAGGTTGGATAGTGTGGAGTTGGTGAAGCAGGATGTAGATAGGATTAGTAAGGAGGAAGTGAGAGCAGCGATTAAGAGGATGAAGAGTGTAGAATCGGTTGAACCAGATGACATAACAGTAGAAGCATGGAGATGTTTAGGAGAGATGCAGTGAAGTCTTTAACTAGATTGTTGAACAAAGATTTTGAAGGTAAAAGGGATGTCTGAGGAATGGAGAAGGAGTGTGCTGGTACCGATCTTTAAGCATAAAGGAGATGTGCAAACCTGCAGTAACTACAGGGGAATAAAGTTGATCAGTCACACCATGAAGTTATGGGAAAGAGTAGTGGAAGCCAGGCTGAGAGAAGAGGTGACCATCTGTGAGTAACAGTATGGTTTCATACCGAGGAAGAGCACCACAGACGCATTATTTGCTTTGAGAATGTTGATGGAGAAGTATAGAGAAGGACAGAAGGAGGTGCATTGTGTGTTTGCGGATTTAGAGAAAGCGTAGGACAGGGTGGAGAGAGAGGAGATGTGGTATTGTATGAGGAAGTCAGGTGTGTCAGAGAAGTATGTAAAGGTTGGTGCAGGACATGTATGAGGACAGTGTGACAGCAGTGAAGTGTGCAGTAGGAACGACAGACTGGTTCAAAGTGAAGGTTGGACCGCATCAAGTATCGGCTCTGAGCCCTTTCCTGTTATTGCAGTGGTGATGGACAGGTTGAAGGACGAGCTCAGACAGGAGTCTCCCTGGACTATGATGTTTGCAGATGATATTGTTATTTGTGGTGAGAGTAGTGAGCAGGTTGAGAAGAGCCTGGAGAGGTGGAGATATGCGCTGGAGAGAAGGGGAATGAAAGTCAGTAGGAGTAAGACAGAGTACATGTGTGTGAATGAGAGGAAGGGCAGTGGAGTGGTGTGGTTGCAGGGAGAAGAGGTGGAGAAGGTGGAGGAGTTCAGGTACCTGGGGTCAACAGTGCAAAGTAATGGAAAGTGTGTTAGAGAAGTGAAGAAAAGAGTGCAGGCAGGGTGGAGTGGGTGGAGAAGAGTGACAGGAGTGATTTGTGATAGAAGAGTATATGTGAGAGTGAAAGGAAATGTTTATAGGACTGTGGTGAGACCT
>NC_060887.1:37321304-37471304 GCF_014805685.1 Silurus meridionalis
AAAATGTAATGAGTGAAAGTAAAAAGGGAAGTAAAATATTGATACCAGAAAAATCTACTGAAGTATTTGTACTTGGTTACTTCCCTCCTCTGAAGCTCCCACCTCCGCACTGCCACTGTGTTCCACTAAACCAGTGATTACAGTGGTGATTGTCACAAGGTCTCATCATGCAGCAGTAGTTTGGGGATTGTAGACTTCTGTTAGCTAGTGGGGGTCCCTGAGGTGAGGATCTCAATAAGGTTCTAAACTCCCTCATAAGAGAAATTGTTTCAGGATTAACACAAGACTACTTTAATCACTTCTTCCAAGCACCGAAGGTTTGTATGCACCGTATTGTTTTTCTACCTTTTTCTTTTTCCTTCACTTTTCTATTTCTTCTGGCTGCCGTGTGTGTGTTCTATGGAAGCTTCTAGAACCGTCTGGTAACATGTAATTTAAGTAATTGAAGCTGTATCTTAGTACAACTGCTTTGGGGAACGCCCCTGCGTTACGACGCAGCTCGAGTTCCCTCGGGGAACTAGGGTTACATCCGTAACCTAGAGACGTTACTAACAAAGTTGGTGACAGGGCCACCTACTGGTGAAGTTACAATATCATTCTAAAGGTGCCTACATCTAAATGCCACTTTACTCCTCTTTTAATTATCAATTTTATTTGATGATATTATTATATTTGTTTCAGTTACACGAAGATCGGCTATGCAGGAAACACAGAGCCACAGTTTATCATGGCATCCTGTAAGTAGTGTCCACCTAAGACTCTTAATAGGGTCATTTAATAGCTCTTTAATAGCTCCCATGGTCATCTTTGTCTTTTTTAGTGCTTAGGGAGTAATATATATCTTTCTCATGTCAGATATTTAGGTTGGGTTTTTAATGAAAAAATGCCACAGGGAAAATCTCATTAAAGCTATTTTACAGTGGAACACCTCTTTTTATTTATTTATTTATTTATTTATTTTTAAACCTCACGTTGACGCTGTGATCAACCAAAGGCTAAAAAAGATCTGACTCGATCTGACACTATTCGAATCAGTTCATGATCCTGGCTTCATAATTGGCTTTAACATCCAATATTGTGCATTTATATTCATACAATATAAAATAAATTGTAAATAGGCTTGCCATGTATTACAAATGTATATTTTTTCCAAATGTTTAGTTTGAATAAACAAGGAAGTTTGAAGAAATAGAGCTCCAAAGTCGGCTAAAAGGACCAGTTTCTTTGCTCTTGTTCTTGAACATCGTAGATCTCAGAGAAGTACATGTATGATGAGTTTTGACTGATAATAGAGCTTGTTTTAATCGTTATATCGTCATCATTCAACATAAAACAGTTAGCCCTCTATTAAAAAGAACCGCTCTCTGTATATGTAAGCTCTATGTGCTGTACATATTAAAATTCTGGTGCTCAAACAGTGCAGTTCAATTGCAAATAAAACACAGAATTGACAAAATGCTGATACTGCACATTTTCACTATGCACATCATGACATTTTTGCATCGCAGTGTCATGAAAGTGTCATGATGTATGAAATGGATTGGATAATACAATAATCATTAGATTAAACATTTGATGACTATAATAATCATTATCATGTTGTTTTTTTATTGACACACAGGCATCGCTATTAGAGAGACAGCTGGAGTTGGAGACCAGGCTCAGAGACGCCTCATGAAGGGAGTGGATGATCTGGATTTCTTCATTGGTGATGAAGCGATCGACAAACCCAACTACGCAACCAAGGTGACCTTACTTTTACACATATAAGCCAGTTTAGATAAGAGGAGCATTTATATTTCCCAATTATTGTTGTTACGGTTTTTCTATAATGTTTGCAATCCAGTTAGTGCATTTCTCAAAAAGCAACACGTTGGATTTCTTGAAAAAACATGCATTTTTCTCAAAATCCTCAGTTCATCTCTCAAAAGTAAGTATTTGTGCCAATGAACATCTCATTTCCATCTGAAGGACATGTCTGTTTGTTATGGTGTACTAACAAGATCTTCACAATGTGGTCATGTTGTCAGTGTGATGGCGCACAGTTTTAGTCTTGATATAAATGAGGGTTTGGATTATTGTGACTGAAAATGCATGAGGCTGATTTTCTTCTGTTTGGCGTCAATGCATTTCAGCAGCACAAATGTATTTATTTGATTGCATATCTGATCCGAATGAAAACCTCAACATCTTCAGCTCTGCTACCTCCAGCTCCACCTCCTGTCTTTTACTCAATGCCACTGTCTCTAAACCATACAACATCTCAGGTCTCACCACTGACTTATAAACTTTCCCTTTCAGATACTCTTCTATCACAAATCACTCCTGCTATCACTCTTCTCCACCCACTCCACCCTGCCTGCACTCTTTTCTTCACTTCTCTAACACACTCTCCATTACTTTGCACTGTTGACCACAGGTACCTGAACTCCTCCACCTTCTCCACCTCTTCTCCCTGCAACCACACCCCTACACTGCCCTCCCTCTCATTCACACACATGTACTCTTTCTTACTCCTACTGACTTTCATTCCCCTTCTCTCCAGCACATATCTCCACCTCTCCAGGCTCTTCAGCATCCAGGGAAACTCCTGTCTGACATCGTCCATCAACCTGTCCATCAATACTGCAAACTGGAAACTCTCCCTTATTCTTAAAGATCAGTACCAGCATACTCCTTCTCCATTCCTCAGGCATCCTCTCACCTTCCAGAATCTTGTTAAACAATCTGTTTAAAAACTCCACTGCATCTCTCCTAAACATCTCCATGCTTCTACTGGTATGTCATCTGGTCCAACCGATTCTACACTCTTCATTCTCTTAATTGCTGCTCTCACTTCCTCCTTACTAATCCTATCCACTTCCTTCTTCACCAACTCCACATCATCCAACCTCATTTATCAGCTGCTCAAAATACTCCCTCTTTCTTCTCAACACATTTCTCAGCTTTTGTTGTTTGAAGTGTTTCCTTAAAAGGCAAGGGTTAAGGTTTGAAATGTAAAAAACATTAATAGATAATAGATAAAGACATAACATTAATGCCATTATAAGCGCACCATCTAGAACAAAAACGGAAACCACAACGATACTACTACTAATAATTAAAATGAAAATAATAGTAATAATTATTGATAAAAATAATACAATTTTAACAGGAAAATTGTACCAGGAAAACCAGTATCATGAGAACAAATGTAACAATAACAGTAAAATAACAATACAGTAGAATTGAAAGTGTTTAGAAAGTGATACTCAAGGAGTTGTGTTTTTATAATGTAAACTCTTTACACACTTTACAAAACACGATTTTGTGACCCTAAACATAAGATTGGTATGTGCTTATTTCTGAACATCCAATTCCACATTGAGTCTCCACTCTTCTGGAAAGATGTTTGGAGATTTGTTCTTATCTATCTACAGGAGTGTAAGTAAAGTCAGGTACTGGTGTAGGTGAGAAGGTGAGGAGGCCTGGGGTGCAGTCAGCGTTCACATTCATCCCAAAGGTGTTAATTCAATAGTGTAGAGCTCTATAGCAGAAGATCTTTCACTCCAACCCATGTAAAGCAAATCTTCTTCGAGTTTTCTTTGTGCACAGCGGCATTGTTTGGTCTGGGTCTTCTAGTTCAAGTGAAGGTCATGTTTCATGCTACCACCTCTAAAGACTTCATATAAAGTTGTGTGCTTCCAACCTTGTGGGAGCAGTTTGAAGAAGAACCACATATAGCTGGAAAACTCTGGTGTCTCAGGTGTACTTTTGTTCATGTAGTGTATAAATAAATCAAAATCTTCTCTGACTGATGTACAACTTGTAGCCTCTCTTCTGTAAGCGCATTTAAAATAGTTAGATTTTTGTGGAATTACATTAAAAACTTCTCTTTTATTCTTTGAAATATTTTGCAAATATTGTCAGAGTAATAATGAGGATGATGGTGATTCTGGTGTGTGTGTGTGTGTGTGTGTGTGTGTGTGTGTGTGTGCGTGTGTGTGTGTTTGTGTTCCAGTGGCCTATCAGACACGGAATCACAGAGGACTGGGATTTGATGGAGAAGTTCATGGAGCAGGTCATATTTAAATACCTCCGAGCTGAGCCTGAGGATCACAGCTTCCTTGTGGTAAGTGTACAGTGAATTGTATAAGAGATCAAGGCTAATATGGGGAAATGGAGGGTCTAAAGGACTTCCACAGTCTGAACACCTCAACACAGCTAGGCTTTATTAGAGTCCTTCTGCTTTCTGGACCTGCCTAATCCATCCAGATGTCCTACTGGATGGGGGTCTGATGCGATGGTTCCACATAGACAGCATGAAGATGCGATGGTTTCACATGGACATCATGAAGATGTGATGGTTCCGCACGGACATCATGAAGATGCGATGGTTCCGCATGGACATCATGAAGATGCGATGGTTCCGCATGGACAGCATGAAGATGCGATGTTGTATAGTACAGGACGATTAAACTCTCATTATTACTGTGAGAGCAGCATGTAGAATATGAAGCATGGTGGTGGAAGCTTCTTGTTGAAAGTCACTTTTGGCAATTTGGTCATTTTTCAGACTAATCCTCTCTTTTCCCAGGCACTGATCGGGCAGAAACACTGTGATGTTAAACTCTTTCTATTTTAAATAATGTATTTGATGGCTATTAAGTGCATAAAGTATATAGTCATCATTTTATTTACATTTTTGTTCTATTGGGGCTATTTTCTATATCCTAAAGAAATTGTGCAGTTGTACAGTTTCCTCAAGCAATCCAAATTGTCCCCAAAGTTTGAAAAAAAAAAATCTGGTTTTTCCTTCCAATCTTGAACAGTCCGGTTTGAGTAAATCTGTTCCCACACATGTGGCTGACAGGAGCGGAATCTGATGTGGTGTTCTGCTGCTGCAGGTCTGATTTTGGGGCATTCCGAGATGCTTTTCTGCTCACCGTGACTGTAAGGAGTGATTATTTGAGCTTCCGTATCCATCATACCTTCTTCTTTTGTTTTTATTTTCACCAAAAAGTGAAAATCCCAAATGATCAGTTTCTGAAATGCTCAATGGCACTTACATTCATGCCACAGTCAACGTCGGTGAAATCATTTTCAAACTCCGATGTATGATTTGATGTTTGAGTTCATCACATCTGCATTGTTCCCAATAAAGTAAATATTAATGACAATTGTCGAAGCCTTACATTTCAGATTGTCACATCTCTGCATCTGCATTAAGGATTTCTCCTGTTCTTTGTTTTATCACAATCAGACGGAACCTCCTCTGAACACGCCGGAGAACAGAGAATACTTAGCCGAGATCATGTTCGAAACGTTCAACGTTCCAGGTCTTTACATCGCCGTTCAGGTAAAAGTGCTTCCATATACTTTTGATGTCGTTCTGATCACGTCATTCATAAGCAATATTTTTTTCACCTAAAATAGATCCAGTGACTGTAAATAAGTACATGTATATAAACACTATATAGACAACGCTTTGTGGACACCTGACCAAAAGATTGCTATGGGCTGAACATCTCATTCCACATTTAGTCCCCATTTGCTGTTCTAGTAAACTTCATGAGATTTGTGCTCATTCAGGAACAAGGGTGTTAGTAAAGTCAGGTGCTGATGTAGGATGAGAAGGTGAGGAGACCCAGGGTGCAGTCAGTGTTTCAGTTTATCACAATAGGGTTGAGGTCAGATCTTTAAAGCAGGAGATCCTCCACTCTGAACCATGGAAAGTATATCTTAATGGAACTGGCTTTGTGCACAGGGACATTGTCATGCTAGGACAGGTTTGGGTCCATCATGAATTCTTTTGGTAAACTGACGAAAGTCTGTGTAAAAACGAGATTAGATTGAACAATAATTGTGTGTACAGTATATATTTTTTATAGTTAAAATTAGAGAATAGTCTGAATTATTTTTAGATAGTTTAATAGTTAAGATAATTCTCTATATGTAACTTTTTCATGCATACATTAATCATACACATGTCCAGACCAGAACAAAATATTGCACGATGTATACAATTTGTCCAGATTTTAAGTAATTAAAAACAGTTTGTCCACGAGTTACTTTAAACAAACAAATGAACAAAAAAATCGATTTTTAAAAAATAGTAAAAAGAAAAAGATTTGTGTGAAAATATGTGATACAGATACAGAAAAAAAAAACAAATGCAAAAAAACAACTAATAAAATTCAACAAACTAAAATCCTGCCACAATTATTGTTATTCACGTTTTTACTTAATATATTAGAATTTTTTAAAGATTAGAAGGGCATGACAAACCCTCAAGAGATCTACAGAAGTCGACATTAAGAGTGAGAGATTTGGAAGCGAGTTATGGTTTATAAATTCTTCAATGATTGAAAAAGAACTTTATACTGATGCTCCATGAGTCCATGACCCACTGAACATGAAGAGACCTGCAGCTCTGACGTTATCACAGTGTAATAAGCACATTACTACTGGAGCACTGAGAGGTAATGCTTTACCACTGTGTGTGTGTGTTTGTGTTCCAGTGGCCTATCAGACACGGAATCACAGAGGACTGGGATTTGATGGAGAAGTTCATGGAGCAGGTCATATTTAAATACCTCCGAGCTGAGCCTGAGGATCACAGCTTCCTTGTGGTAAGTGTACAGTGAATTGTATAAGAGATCAAGGCTAATATGGGAAATGGAGGGTCTAAAGGACTTCCACAGTCTGAACACCTCAACACAGCTAGGCTTTATTAGAGTCCTTCTGCTTTCTGGACCTGCCTAATCCATCCAGATGTCCTACTGGATGGGGGTCTGATGCGATGGTTCCACATAGACAGCATGAAGATGCGATGGTTCCGCATGGACATCATGAAGATGCGATGGTTTCACATGGACATCATGAAGATGCGATGGTTTCACATGGACATCATGAAGATGCGATGGTTCCACATAGACAGCATGAAGATGCGATGGTTCCACATAGACAGCATGAAGATGCGATGGTTCCGCATGGACATCATGAAGATGTGATGGTTCCGCATGGACAGCATATCTTAATGGAACTGGCTTTGTGCACAGGGACATTGTCATGCTAGGACAGGTTTGGGTCCATCATGAATTCTTTTGGTAAACTGACGAAAGTCTGTGTAAAAACGAGATTAGATTGAACAATAATTGTGTGTACAGTATATATTTTTTATAGTTAAAATTAGAGAATAGTCTGAATTATTTTTAGATAGTTTAATAGTTAAGATAATTCTCTATATGTAACTTTTTCATGCATACATTAATCATACACATGTCCAGACCAGAACAAAATATTGCACGATGTATACAATTTGTCCAGATTTTAAGTAATTAAAAACAGTTTGTCCACGAGTTACTTTAAACAAATGAAAAAAAAAAAAAAAAACGATTTTTAAAAAATAGTAAAAAGAAAAAGATTTGTGTGAAAATATGTGATACAGATACAGAAAAAAAACCAAATGCAAAAAAAAAACAACTAATAAAATTCAACAAACTAAAATCCTGCCACAATTATTGTTATTCAAGTTTTTACTTCATATATTAGAATTTTTTAAAGATTAGAAGGGCATGACAAACCCTCAAGAGATCTACAGAAGTCGACATTAAGATTGAGAGATTTGGAAGCGAGTTATGGTTTATAAATTCTTCAATGATTGAGAAAGAACTTTATACTGATGCTCCATGAGTCCATGACCCACTGAACATGAAGATACCTGCAGCTCTGACGTTATCACAGTGCAATAAGCACATTACTACTGGAGCACTGAGAGGTAATGCTTTACCACTGTGTGTGTGTGTGTGTGTGTGTGTGTGTGTGTGTGTGTGTGTGTGTGTGTGTGATAACCTGCAGGCTGTTCTCGCTCTAGCGGCCTCATGGACGTCCCGGCAGGTTGGAGAGCGAACTCTGACAGGAACCGTCATTGACAGTGGTGATGGAGTCACACACGTGATACCTGTGGTACAACAACCATATTCATATCAGTGTGAGGAAAATAAATCCTGATTAATGTGGAAAAGATCTTTACTTCAGTTAGAACTTAATCAACACTTCATCTGCATGAGCAGCGAGCAAAGGCTTACATGGGCTAGTCATTAGTACCACAGGCTTTATTTTTATTCATGAAAGGAACTATACATTCCTCATTATCTTTAAATAATTAAAAAGTGCACTATATAGACCAAAAGTTTATCCGATTGGTGTGTGATTTTGTTTCATAATTTTTTTTTTAAACATCTCACTCCACAATTAATCCCCATTTGCTCTTATAATAAGCTCCACTCTTCTAGGAAGATGTTCCAGTAGATTTTGGAGATTTGTTCTCATTCAGCTACAAGGGTGTTAGTAAAGGAGGTCAGGAGACCTGGGGTGCAGTCAGTGTTCACATTCATCCCAGTAGGGTTGGAGCTCTATAGCAGATCTTCCACTCCAACCCATGTAAGCTGAATTTTTGAACAGGGGCATTCTCATGCTGGAACAGGTTTGGGTCTTCTAGCTTGAGTGAAGGGAAAATGTCATGCCACCACATCCACAGACGTCTTATACAGTTGTGTGCCTCCAAATGTTTGGAGAAAAAACACATTTAGCTCTTTTTTTGTTTGCTCATGTTAGATACAGTGCACAAGGAAAGTATTCACAGTGTTTCACTTTTTCCACATTTTATTCTCCAGCTTTATTCCAAAAATGTATTAAATTCAGAATTCTGTAGCATTTCTGCAACATTGAAGGTCCCAGTGAGCACAATGGCCACCCGCCATCATCCGTAAATGGAAGAAATTTGGAACCACCAGGACTCTTACTAGAGCAGGCCACCAGGCCAAACTGAGCATATTGGGAAAATTGCCTTAGTCAGGGAGTTGACCAAAGAACCCGATGGTCACTCTGAAAGTGCTCCAGCTTCTCAGTAAAAGGCACATGACAGCCAACCTGAAGTTTGCCAAAAGGCACCTAAAGGACTCTTAGTCCATGAGAAAGAAAGATTGAACTCTTTAGCCTGAGTGTCAAGCGTCATGTCTGGAGGAAACCAGGCACCGCTCATCACCTGGCCAATTCCATCCCTACAGTGAAGCATGGTGGTGGCAGCATCGTGCTGTGGGGATGTTTTTCTGTGGAAGGAACTGGGAGACTTGTCAGGATCGAGGCAAAGATAAGTGCAGCAATGTACAGAGACGTCCTTGATGAAAACCTGCTCTAGAGCGCTCTGGACGTCAGACTAGTGTGACGGTTCATTTTCCAACAGGACAACGAGCCAAATCACACAGTAAAGATAACGAAGGAGTGGCTACGGGAGTGTCCCAGCCAGAGGTCCAGACATCTTTGGAGAGATCGGACACTCCTCATCCTACCTGATTGAGTTTGAGAGGTTCTGCAAAAAAGAATGGGAGAAACTGCCCAAGAATAGGTGCATCAAGCTTGTAGTAGCAAACTCAAAAAAAATTAAAGCTGTAATTAGTACCAAATGAGCTTCAACAAAGTATTGAACAAAGACTGTAAATACTGATGTGATTTTATTTTAATCATTTATTTTTAATAGATTTGCAAATATTTTATACACACTTCTTTTATGTTGTCATTATGGTTTTTTTAGAATTTTGAGGAAAATAATGAATTTAAACAATTTAAGATGTAACTTGTGGAAAAAGTGAAGCTCTGGGAAAACTTTCCGGATGCACTGTATGATGTTATCTTGTAATTATTAGGAGCGCTGTCTATAAATGTTTCACCAAGAAACCCATTACAAGTCTCATTAGGCTCAGAGAGATCTCAGAGAGAAATACTTGTTTATTATTGATTTTCTTCATGGCCTTAATGGTTTTCTTTCTCTGCGGCACAAATCGTGATTCAGTTGTAATCCTGAGATGTAACTTGCTAAAGATGCTATTATCCACAGTAGTTCTTCAACTATTCCGAGGAAAACTAGATTTTATACTAAAGACATTTTTTATAACCTTTTTGCACAGTTATTATTGTAACTTCTGCATTTAATTTTTATTTTTGTAATCAAAAGTACTTCTGCTTCTCAAAATACAAACCACAGTGACTCTGACCATGTAGTTACTAAGTTTGAAGTCTGTAAATTCATGTCACAGCTCCCTCGGTAGTTCCCCCTCCTCCTCACCGGAGGGAGCCCTCACCTGAGTTCTGAACTTCCTGTGTCTAAGGATTTTTACACAAATCCCAGCCACACCAAGCTGCCACTCCTGGGCCCCTGAGGAAGGCCCTTAACCCCTGTAGCAGTTAAATTGTATGAATGAGATAAATGTAATATAAATATTTAGTTGCCAAATACTGTAAATGTAATCTAAAATGTCCTACAATCTTCATAAGTTGCCTTGCAAAAGTATTCACCCTCTTGGTTTGTTTTCCTGCATTGTGTTGCATTAGAGCTGCAGTTCTCTGAGGATCCTGCATGTCTCTATACCCTTAGCACATCTCTCCAATTGAATTGTTGCCTATTCATGAAGGCAAAACTGCATCAGGTCCCTCAAGTTAGAGTGGCTTTAGTTCTTACTCTCCAGTGTTCTGTGTTGGTTAAAGCCTATAATTACAGTCTTGATGTCACCCCAATGAGGATGGGTTCCCCTTTTGAGTCTGGTTCCTCTCAAGGTTTCTTCCTTATAACATCTAAGGGAGTTTTTTCTTGCCACAGTCACCACGGCTGCTCATCAGGTACAAATACACACCATTCACCTTAACTGTTGATTTCTGTAAAGCTGCTTTGAGACAATGTCTGTTGTGAAAAGCGCAAAAGAAACCTAGAGAAAAACCAGACTCAAAGGGGAACCCCAAACACTTATCTGAGAGGCACCGAATGTCCATTTATTAAAGTTTCATGATTGCTGAGGTGCTCTGTTCAGTGATAGATGCTGAAATGCAGAACTCTTCATGCTGCAGTCCTGAGACATTGTTTCAGACTGTTGATATCAATTACAGTCCAAATCCGTCCTCATCATTCTTGAGTTTCTCAGTTAAGGATCTTTAGGCTGTTCATGTGACAATTGCATTGTAGCTTTATCAGTATCTGTAAAGTCATGGACCTCAGTGCAAGTCTCAAGTCTCTGGCAGGTTTCGCTCATGAATCTCCCTGTATTTAGTGCCATATGAAGTCACAGTAGATACACCTGTTCTGATGCACAGCTCTGGTCTAATCCTGTGTGAACTTTTTATCATTCTTTTTTTTTTTCTCTCAGAACACTTTATCTGTTCAGTTTGATTCATAAATAACGTATACTCATATTCGGTCACATCCTGAAATAATATCTACAACCTGCTTTAAAAGATTTATTCAAGATTCCATGGAGCTCAGATTTTTTTGTATGTATGTGCAGCTAATTTCTATTCAAATGGGTTGACATGTACAGCTGATTATTGCTTCTCACGTTTTTTTTTTCTCCCTGGACTTCAGGCAGAGGGCTATGTGATTGGGAGCTGTATAAAGCACATCCCTATAGCGGGCCGAGACATCACCTACTTCATCCAGCAGCTCCTCAGAGAGAGAGAGGTCGGGATTCCTCCTGAACAGTCCCTCGAGACCGCAAAGACGGTCAAGGTGAAAGTGCAGTCTCACTTGTGTTTGTAATCATTTTTCTCTCCTGCCCTCTATATCATCAATTATAAATCTCTAGACATGATTATAAAGACGGCGTGTGCTCTCGCTGTGAATGTTTGAGTGAAATTTGACTAGAGGGCTGGATCCAGATGTTGGCTTTAGGATCTTTAGAGAGCATTATACAGTCTTGTGTGTGTGTGTGTGTGTGTGTGTGTATATACAGTAGGGCAAATTAGTGTTTGATACACTGCCGATTTTCCCACTTACAAAGAATGGAGAGATCTGTAATTTTCATCGTAGGTACAGCACAACTGTGAGAGACAGAATCTATAGAAAATCCAGATAAATCACTTTGTATGATTTTGAAATAATTCATTTCCTATTTATTGCATGACAAGTATTTATACCAATAAGTATCTACCAACCAGCAAGATTTCTGTCTCTCACTGACCTGTTTGTTGGTCTTCAAGAAGCCCCCTATCCTTCCCTCATTACCTGTATTAACTGCACCTGTTTAACCTCGTTACCTGTATAAAACACACCTGTCCACACACTCAATCACACTTAAACCTTTCCACTATGGGCAAGATTAAAGAGCTGTCTAAGGACACTAGGGACAAAATTGTAGACCTGGACAAGGCTGGGATGGGCTACAGGACAAGAGGCGAACAGCTTGGTGAGGAGGCAACAAGTGTTGCCGCAACTATTAGAAAATAGAAGAAATTGAAAATGACTGTAAATCTCCCTCTGACTGGGGCTCCATGCAAGATCTCACCTCGTAGAGTATCAATGATCTTGAGAAAAGATGAGTGATCAGCCTAGAACTACAAAGAAGGACCTGGTCAATGACCTAAAGAGAGCTGAGACCACAGTCTTAAAGGTTAGCATTAGTAACACATTACACTGTCATGGATTAAAATCTTGCAGCATGGGTAAGGTCCCCCTACTGAAGCCAGCACATGTCCAGGCCTGTCTGAAGTTTTTCAAAGACCATCTGGATGATCCTGAAGAGGCATGGGAGAAGGTCATGTGCCCAGATAAAACAAAATAGAACTCTTTGGTATAAACACCAATCGCTGTGTTTGGAGGAAGATGAGTACAATGCCAAGAACACCATCCCAACCCGTGAAACATGGGGTGGAAACATCATGCTTTGGGGTGCTGTTCTGCAAAGGGGGCAGGACGACTGCACCGTATTGAAGGAGCATGGATGGGGTCATGAATCACAAGATTTTGGGCAACAAGCTCCCTCCCTCAGTAAAAGCATTGAAGATGGGTGGTGGCTGGATCTTCCAGCATGACAGTGACCCCAAACACACAGCCAGGGCAACTAACGAGTGGCTCTGTAGGAAAGCATTTCAATGTCCTGAAGTGGCCTAGCCAGTCTCCAGACCTGAACCCAATAGAAAATCTATGGAGTGAGCTGAAACACCGTCTTGCCCAGCGACAGCCCCAAAACCTGAAAGATCTGGAGAAGACCTGTATGGAGAAGTGGGCCAAAATCCCTGCTGCAGTTTGTGCAAACCTGGTTCTATTTTTCTATTGTATCAAATACTTTTCATGCAATAAAATGAAAATTAATTATTTAAAAATCATACAATGTGATTTTCTGTTTTTTTTTTTTTTAGATTGTCTTTCACAGTTGAGGTGTACCTATGATGAGAATTACAGATCTCTCTGTTCTCTGTAAGTGGGAAAACTTATAAAATCTGCAGTGTATCAAATACTTATTTGCCCCACTGAATGTGTGTGTGTGTGTGTGTGTGTGTGTGTGTGTGTGTGTATATACTGTATATATTACACACACTGTGGAGTGAAAAAGTGTTTGCCCCTTACTGATTTCTTGTAGTTTTAAATGAAGGTTTTTATTATTGAGGAAAACAAAATCCAAAACTACATGGCCCTATGTGAAAAAGTATTTGCCCCTAAACCTAATAACTGGTTGGGCCGTCCTCAGCAGCAACGACAGCAATCAAGCGTTTGTGATAACTCACACTGAGTCTGTTACAGCGCTGTGGAGGAATTTTGGTCACTCATCTATGCAGAATTATTGTAATTCAGACACATTGGAGGGTTTTTGAACATGAACAGCTTTTTTAAGGTCATGCCACAGCATCTCAATAGGATTCAGGTCAGGACTTTGACTAGACCACTCCAAAGTCTTCATTTTGTTTTTCTTCAGACATTCAGAGGTGAACTTGCTGGTGTGTTTTGGATCAGAACCCAGGTTCGCTTCAGCTTGAGGTCAGAAACAGATGGCCAGACATTCTCCTTCAGAATTTTTTTGGTAAACAGCAGAATTCATGGTTCCATTTATCACAGCAAGTCTTCCAGGTCCTGAAGCAGCAAAACAGCCCCAGACCATCACACTACCACCGCCATGTTTCACTGTTGGTATGATTTTCTAATGGGACACACACCTTCCAAAAAGTTCAACTTTTGTCTCATCAGTCCACAGAGTATTTTCCCAAAAGTCTTGGGGATCATAAAAATGTTTTTTGGCAAAACTGAGACGAGTCTTTATGTTCTTTTTGCTCAGCAGTGGTTTTCGTCTTGGAACTCTGCCATGAGACCGAGTCTCTTTCTTATGTTGGAGTCATGAACACTGACCATAACTGAGGCAAAGTGAGACCTGCAGTTCTTTGGATGTTGTTGTGGGGTCTTTTGTGACCTCTTGGATGAGTCATCCCTGTGCTCTTGAGGTAATTGTGGTCAACTGGAGACTCCTGGAAAGGTTCTCCACTGTTCCACTGTCCTAGAGAAATTTAACCACAGTTTTAACAGGGGAGCAAACACTATCTCACACAGGGCCATGTGGTTTTGGATTTTGTTTTCCCTTAATAATCAAAACCTTTATTTAAAAACTGCATGTTGTGTTCACTTGTGTTCTCTTTTACTAATATTTAAATCAGTTTGATGATCTGAAATATTAAAGTGTGACAAACATAAAAAAAAAAGAAATCAGGAAGGGGACAAACACTTTTTCACACCACTGTATTTATGTGTGTGTGTGTGTTTACATATATATATATATATATATGCATAAACACACACAATATGGATAAAAA
Source organism: Silurus meridionalis (assembly GCF_014805685.1). Classification (NCBI taxonomy): domain Eukaryota; kingdom Metazoa; phylum Chordata; class Actinopteri; order Siluriformes; family Siluridae; genus Silurus; species Silurus meridionalis. The sequence goes on from NC_060887.1 coordinate 37,335,909, forward strand.
GTATTGGGACACCTGACCATTAGATTTGAATGAGGTTCTTCCCAAACTGTTCTCACAATAATGGAGGAACCCAATTGGATTCACTTGAACACAGAGACCCAAACGTGTTCCAGCATGACATTACCTATGGGTTGGAGTGGAAGATCTCCTGCTATAGAGATACAACCCTAATGGGATGAATGTGAGCACTGAATGCACCCCAGGCCTCCTCACATCCTCACCTACAGTACATCAGGAGCACAAATCTCCACAAGCACACTGCAGAATCTAGTGGAACATCTCCCCAGAAGAGTGGAGGATATAAGAGAGCAAATGGAGACTAAATGTGGAATGGGATGCTCAAAAAGCACAATCTTATGCTCAGGTGTCCACAAACTAATAATCTCTATAGTATATGTTTATACACACTGTTCTGGCCAATATGAGGCTTTATTGGTTATCAGTTGTCTGTATTAAAGGCCACAGTAAACGTTAGAGTGCTCTAATCGATCTGAATGGATTTTTTGTGTTTAGGCGAGGTACTGCTACATCTGCCCAGACATCGTGAGGGAGTTCACAAAGTACGACACAGACCCCGGGAAATGGATCAAAACCATAAAGGCATCAACGCCATCAGCAAAAACGAGTTTCACATAGACGTGGGATATGAACGTTTTCTTGGCCCAGAGATTTTCTTCCATCCAGAGGTAACAGAGATGTACACGTGTATTACAAGTGTGTCTGTTAAAGTGTTCATCCCCCCCGTTTTTTGTGTGACGTGGATTTCTTTATGAATTTATGATGGAATATGGGATAAAATCATATTTATGACTCAATCATGATTGTGCATGACTTTAGTAGAATCTCAGTTCAGTCCACTTGAGTTCCAGGTTGTAGCACTATATACTGTGGAACGTTTGCTGTGGAACATCATTTGAGTAAAATGTCAGTACTTTTTTATAAACGTAAACGTTCTTGAAATGTATTTATGTATTTTCTTATCCCTAGTTTGCCAACCCGGACTTCATGCAGCCCATTTCAGATGTTGTCGACGAGGTCATCCAAAGCTGTCCAATAGACGTGAGAAGACCTCTTTACAAGGTACGTTTTCTGAAAATAAACAGATCCAGATCCATACAGAGTAAGAGCCATTGTAGACATTTGCTAATTTTTATATTTCATAATTTTTGTAATTTTAGTTTTCTAAAACTTTCTGTCGTAGTCTTTGGCCTGAATTTGATAAAAGCCCGTTTCTGCCTCATAATAAAAAGTTTCCGATTCCGACTTTATTTCTCGTAAACATCCGACATTTCTGGTGCATCCACCGGTGTGCATGTTGTGGGCCTGAGGTTTGAAGCTGTTGGTGTATGAACGAGGCTCCTCTGCTTCATCTGTCTTGTACCGTCTCCTCCAGAGCTGATGGTAAGACAGAGTTCTGTCCAGGGATCAGGGGAGACACTGCCCTATTGACTAAAAAAAAAAGTGTTTACCTGTCCAGAGCGCTCCAGAGATTAGCAGGTGGTGCGTCAGTAATAATAGTCCGTGTGGAAACACAGTGCTCCATGTGAAGTTAAATGGACTAAACGAAGATTTTCTGTACTCGAATACTCGAGTTACTCTAGGAATCGTTTCAGCTCTAGTTAAATTGAATCGAAATCGGATCGCATCGTAACAGTGGGAAATCTTTGTGTACGGCTTTACACCATTTTTAATGCTCTTATTGCTTCAATTGAGGTCTTTATTCATCTCCACGTCATCCACTAACATCCTGTAACACCTCACACTTATCTATTGACTCTGTCTGTCTGACAAGTTTCATGGATCTTTTAGCAGAATAGTCACTATCGTCTATACTTCTAGGTATTACTAAGCAGTTTGTCATCATTCTGTTTTTTCTTCCTTTCTATTTTTAAAAGGAAAACTGTAGTAAAGAAACCCGTTCGCATATCTGTTTTAGTTTTCTAAAACTTTCTGTCGTAGTCTTTGGCCTGAATTTGATAAAAGCCCGTTTCTGCCTCATAATAAAAAGTTTCCGATTCCGACTTTATTTCTCGTAAACATCCGACATTTCTGGTGCATCCACCGGTGTGCATGTTGTGGGCCTGAGGTTTGAAGCTGGTGTATGAACGAGGCTCCTCTGCTTCATCTGTCTTGTACCGTCTCCTCCAGAGCTGATGGTAAGACAGAGTTCTGTCCAGGGATCAGGGGAGACGCTGTCCTATTGGCTAAAAAAAGTGTTTACCTGTCCAGAGCGCTCCAGAGATTAGCAGGTGGTGCGACAGTAATAATAGTCCGTGTGGAAACACAGTGCTCCATGTGAAGTTAAATGGACTAAACGAAGATTTTCTGTACTCGAATACTCGAGTTACTCTAGGAATCGTTTCAGCTCTAGTTAAATTGAATCGAAATCGGATCGCATCGTAACAGTGGGAAATCTTTGTGTACGGCTTTACACCATTTTTAATGCTCTTATTGCTTCAATTGAGGTCTTTATTCATCTCCACGTCATCCACTAACATCCTGTAACACCTCACACTTATCTATTGACTCTGTCTGTCTGACAAGTTTCATGGATCTTTTAGCAGAATAGTCACTATCGTCTATACTTCTAGGTATTACTAAGCAGTTTGTCATCATTCTGTTTTTTCTTCCTTTCTATTTTTAAAAGGAAAACTGTAGTAAAGAAACCCGTTCGCATATCTGTTTTAGTTTTTCATCTTGCCCGCTAGAGGTCACTGTTCATCCACCAAACTTTCTTCTAGACACTCGGCACCAAGAACCAGAACCAGATCGAATCTTATCCTCAGTTCAGCACGTGTTGGGACAAAACAAATGTGACATTTTACTAAAATGGTCTAAATATTAATGCAGCAGATACAGTGTTCATTGTGTTTCATTATGTGTGTGCATGTGTGTGTGTGTGTGTGTGTGTGTGTGTGTGTGTGTGTGTCTGGGGAAACAATGCCAACAAAGCTTTGACAAAATCCAATTTGGGAAGCTGGTAATTAGAAGTGGCAAGGATTAAAAGAGATGATTTGATTTGCATGTGAAATGAATAGGAAAACATTTGGACTGTGAATAGAGGGCAGTGAGAGCGTCTGCTTTGGCTGATTTGAATGCGTCGTGGGGAAAAATATCAGTCTTTTCACAAATAACATTTCCCTACCTAATACGTATGGGAATGTGCTCATGAGGTCTCGGAGGAATTTATGTGGCATTAACGTGTGTGTGATCCGGAACAGCAAAAAGCAGTTATAAAATCCTGGTGAAACAAATTCAATCATTTAACCCAGTTAAAGTCCATCAGCACCATTCAGTGTTATTAGCACATTCAACACTGGAGCAAAGCAGCTTTACAGTAAGAAATACATTGAGATTATTTATTTAAAAGGACTAAATCTAGCCATATAAGTTTGTCACTAATGAGTGAGTGGACATTAATGAAGTAACTGCACTGTATTTAAGCAGCTTTTTCACGTGTCTGTACTTTACTGGTGTTTCCACCTCTGAGGAGTTTTTACTGTAACTTCACTACATTTCTAAGTCTTTTTACTCGACTACATTTAGTGAAATCAGTCGTTCCTTTTTATTTATGAGGATATAAACTGGTGAAACACGCAGCGAGTGACCAATCAGGGTCGAGGACACGCTCTGTTTTACACGTGTTCTGATTGACGCATGGTGCATCTACTGATCCCCAACATACAGTTCAGCATCAGTTCATCATCAAGCAGAACATTTAGTTTTTGAAGTAGTTGAAAAGAAGGTTTCAGGTTCATAATCATTGTAATAGAAATCAGTGTTTGAGTCATTAATATGATCCTATTAATAGATCAGTGTGCTAAGAGTCACATTCGAGTCTTTTCACATAAACTGAGGTGATTAAGTAGAGAGTCATGTGACTAAAATGATAAACATTATAGTTATAATAAATCAGTACTTTGGATACTTAAGTAGATTTGAAGACAAAAACATTTGTACTTTTACTCGAGTAAAAGTTTAAAGAGGGCAATTTTACTTTTGCTGGTACATTTTACAGAATGGATCTCTACTTTAACTACATGCAATTTTTGAAATGACAAGCAGCTGGTGGTCCCGAGACCCGAGTCCTCCCACAAGCATTACGGACCGCCCATAAAGAAAAAATATATTACTCTGGCACATGTAGACACAACAGATTAAGTGAATAAAAAAGTGCAACATGTATTTTTATTATTTAAAGCTCCTAAAAGGGGTGGGGTGATCAGTGTGAGGCAGGATGGGGAGGAGCTTTGACACAATTCTACACTGAATAAATGGTTTGTGTACTTCGTCTGAGTGAACCCTGAGTCAGCCAGAGGTGATGGTGGTGACAGAAAGAAACCTTAAGGACTCAAGACGAACCCCATCCTCATCCTCATCCCTTGATAGTGCTATTAAAGATCATTCTTTTGATGGCCTTGAGGTCAGAAATCGCAATCATGTTGCAGCAATAGAATGAGCAGAGAATGATGTTTCTCCAGTATTGTTCCAGAGGCATGTATGTTACGCTCCAGGATGTGTTAGCTCAGTGTTTATGGTTTTAAAGCTTCTGTTCAGAAGGTCGTTGAATCCCAGACCTGCCAGGCTGCTGATTTTGGGCCCTTGAACAAGGCCCTTAACCCTCAACTGCTCCGTTGTATAAATGAGACCCACAGTGTCTGCCAAATGCTATAAATGTAATTCTGTGTATGAAGCTGTTCTGGTGGTCCACAACATTACTACAACTCTGTCGGTTGGTTTTTCATCTTGGTGTTTGGCTGCAAAATACCTTTCAATTCTATTCAATTCATTTTCATTTCTACAGCACTTTTTTTAACTATAGACACGGTGTCAAAGCAGCTTTACAGAATGTAAGGGTAATACAACAAAATTAACTTCTATTCACATTTGTGTATTTATAACAATGAACAAGCCTGGGGTGACTGTGGCAAGGAAACACTTCCTTGAGAAACCTTGAGAAACCTTGAGAGGAACCAGTTACAGAACAGAAGTTTGGGGATGGAAGCTCCAGCAATGCCAGGCTATGACTACCTTGTTTTCTTTCTCACACAGAACATTTAAAAGCATGTGCACAATGTTGTGGAATATGCCACACTAAAGAAGAACCAAAAATGTGCAAATCCCTGACTTGAACCCTATTGAACATCTCTGCAGAGACCTGAAAATTGGCTGTCCACTGTCCATTTTGAGAGGATTTGCCATGAAGAATGGCAGAAAATCCCCTAATCCATGTGTGTAGAGTTTTACATTGTCTCAATCTGGCTGAGAAGTAAAATTGCTCTGAAATGTGTTCGTACTGAACGTAATGACCAGAATCAATAGTGTCTCTCTAACTATTAAACGATGGATCTAAATCTACAGCACAGCAGCCAGAGGGTGGGTATTGATATTGGATGTGGCGAAAGCCAAGGAAAAGGCATATGAGGAGCTGTAGGAGAGGTTGGACACTAAGGAAGGAGAAAAGGATTTGTACCGATTGGCCAGGCAGAGGGACCGAGCTTGAAAGGATGTACTGCAAGTTAGAGCAGTAAAGGATGGAGAGGAAATGTGTTGACTAGTGAGGAGAGTGTGTTGAGAAGGTGGAGGGAGTATTTTGAGCAGCTGATGAACGAGGAAAATCAGAGAGGGAGGAGGTTGAATAATGTGGAGTTGGTGAAGCAGGATGTAGATATGATTAGTAAGGAGGAAGTGAGAGCAGCGATTAAGAGGATGAAGAGTGGAAAGTCGGTTGGACCAGATGACATACCGGTAGAAGCGTGGAGATGTTTAGGAGAGATGGCAGTGGAGTTTTTGACCAGATTGTTTAACAGGATTTTGAAGGTTAGAAGATGCATGAGGAATGGAGAAGAAGTGTGCTGGTACCGACCTTTAAGCATAAAGGAGATGTGCAGACCTGCAGTAACTACAGGGGTATTAAGTTGATCAGTCACACCATGAAGTTATGGGAAAGAGTAGTGGAAGCCAGGCTGAGAGAAGAGGTGACCATCTGTGAGCAACAGTATGGTTTCATGCCGAGGAAGAGCACCACAGATGGCTTATTTGCTTTGAGAATGTTGATGGAGAAGTATAGAGAAGGACAGAAGGAGTTGCATTGTGTATTTGTGGATTTAGAGAAGGCGTACGACAGGGTGCCAAGAGAGGAGTTGTGGTATTGTATGAGGAAGTCAGGTGTGTCGGAGAAGTATGTGAGGGTGGTGCAGGACATGTATGGGGACAGTGTGACGGCAGTGAAGTGTGCAGTAGGTACGACAGACTGGTTTAGAGTGAAGGTTGGACTGCATCAAGGATCGGCCCTAAGCCCTTTCCTGTTTGCAGTGGTGATGGACAGGTTGACGGACGAGGTCAGACAGGAGGCTCCCTGGACTATGTTGTTTGCGGATGATATTGTGATTTGTTGTGAGATTAGGGAGCAGGTTAAAAAGAGCCTGGAGAGGTGGAGGTATGCGCTGGAGAGAAGGGGAATGAAACTCAGTAGGAGTAAGACAGAGTACATGTGTGTGAATGAGAGGGAGGGCAGTGGAGTGGTGCGGTTGCAGGGAGAAGAGCTTCAGAAGGTGGAGGAATTCAGGTACCTGGGGTCAACAGTGCAAAGTAATGGAGAGTGTGTTAGAGAAGTGAAGAAAAGAGTGCAGGCAGGGTGGAGTGGGTGGAGAAGAGTGACAGGAGTGATTTGTGATAGTAGGGTATCTGCAAAATTGAAAGGGAAAGTTTATAGGACTGTGGTGAGACCTGCGATGTTGTATGGATTAGAGACAGTGGCATTGAGTAAAAGACAGGAGGTGAAGCTGGAGGTAGCAGAGCTGAAGATGTTGAGGTTTTCGTTGGGAGTGACGAGGATGGATAAGATTAGAAATGAGTTTATTAGAGGGACAGCGCATGTAGGATGTTTTGGTGACAAGGTGAGGGAGGCGAGATTGAGATGGTTTGGACATGTGCAGAGGAGGGACATGAATTATATTGGTAGAAGAATGCTGAGGATGGAGCCACCAGGTAGGAGGAAAAGAGGAGGGCCAAGAAGGAGGTTCATGGATGTGGTGAGGGAAGACATGCAGGTAGTTGGTGTATGAAGCTGTTCTGGTGGTCCACAACATTACTACAACTCTGTCGGTTGGTTTTTCATCTTGGTGATTGGCTGCAAAATACCTTTCAATTCTATTCAATTCTAATTTCTATAGCACTTTTTTTAACTATAGACACGGTGTCAAAGCAGCTTTACAGAATGTAAGGGTAATACAACAAAATTAACTTCTATTCACATTTGTTTATTTATAACAATGAACAAGCCTGGGGTGACTGTGGCAAGGAAACACTTCCTTGAGAAACCTTGAGAAACCTTGAGAGGAACCAGTTCCAGAACAGAAGTTTGGGGATGGAAGCTCCAGCAATGCCAGGCTATGACTGCCCTGTTTTCTTTCTCACACAGAACATTTAAAAGCATGTGCACAATGTTGTGGAATATGCCACACTAAAGAAGAACCAAAAATGTGCAAATCCCTGACTTGAACCCTATTGAACATCTCTGCAGTGACCTGAAAATTGGCTGTCCACTGTCCATTTTGAGAGGATTTGCCATGAAGAATGGCAGAAAATCCCCTAATCCATGTGTGTAGAGTTTTACATTGTCTCAATCTGGCTGAGAAGTAAAATTGCTCTGAAATGTGTTCGTACTGAACATAATGACCAGAATCAATAGTGTCTCTCTAACTATTAAACGATGGATCTAAATCTACAGCACAGCAGCCAGAGGGTGGGTATTTATTTTTTCTTTCTTTTGACTTTTGTCCCACAATGATTGATAACGCAGCAATCTCTTTTACAAAACAGCCATGCTTTTTGATTTGCCGTTTTTTTAGACATGGACAAAAATGTCTCTATTTTTTCCCCTCATATCCTTCGTCATTTATGTCCTAGGCGGCTGAGAGTTTTGTTACCCGACTCATGGGCTTCGGGTTTGTAACTAAATTAGTATAACAAATACTATATATTAATACATTAAAATTGGTTGTCCAGCTAACACATGCTGTAATGGACATTCAATGCCAGATAGACAGACAGACAGACAGACAGACAGAGAGACAGACTGGCAGGCAGACAGACAGACAGACAGACAGACAGACAGGGGTGTAACGGTATACGTATTCGTACCGTAATTTTCCGTTACAGGGCTTTGGGTTCGAATGCAATCCTTTTTAACTGCGTAACATAGTTAAAATCTGAGTTCCCTCAGGAATGTGTGTGTGTGTGAGTGTGTGTGTGTGTGTTCTGTTTGCGTTTTGCGTTTTTTTATAAAATATTATGAAATATTTTTTTATATATTATTTAACCAAGCAGGTATTTTATTTAAAATTGTTTTTAAATTGATAATGTTCATGAATGTTAATAATAAACTGCAAACAAAAACAAAAGCATGACTTAAAAACCGAGGTATGTGCTGAGACGTGAGTTTTGTGTCCCGGATGGACGGACTTTATAGTCATTGCGAATAGCGCAAAAAAGAGTAGCAATGGTGTAAAATAAGATGAGGATGAGGTTCACTTTTAAGACTGGTTCCTTGTAAGGTTTCTTCCCCATCAAGTCTCCACAGAGCCACTGGTTCACTTGTTAGGGACAAACTTACAATTATAAGGATCAAACTTATACATTATTTTATTACCGCTTCATCTCTGTGAAGCTGTTTTGAGACACAGTTTATTGTTAAAAGCGCTCTACAAATAAAAATGGATAGAGTTAAATTCTCTCTTTTTGTCAATTGTGAACTTGTTCTGAAGAAATCTGAGTTCCGGTTTAATGATGTAATCATGTATTTATCATGTGAGACAGATTTCAGGTTCAGGCTTCTCATAGGACAAAGCACTTGATTTTAGTTCAGTCAAGCGTCACCCTTCACCCCTTCACACTACACATTGTCTCAGGTTTGTCTTCTACAGTTGCTGTTTCCTTACTTCATGTTCCACAGACCAGGTTTGGGTCATTGCTTTTTTTTTCTCTGTTTTTATACAAAATAATATATTTTGTCTTATAAATAAATGAGTCTGTACATGGTGGAGGTGGTACCTTAGTGGTTAAGGCATTGACTTTAGACACGAAGGTCATGAGTTTAGATCCCAGCTACACCAATCTGCCTCTTCTTGAGCTCAGTTGTGTGAATGGGATAAATTTCAGATGCTCCACATAAATGTATTGAACCTTCATCCGCTCCTTGCTTTCATTATGTGTCTGGGTTATGTGTCAGGTTCAAATGCAGATTTCTTCTCGGCATTTGGCAGAAGCCTTACAAATAACTTGCTCATACAGTGGGGCAGTTGAGGGTTTAGGTCTTAGCAGTGGAAAATTGGAGATCAGAAATTCAATCTCTTAAACACTTCCCCATTCCTTCTCTGTTCCTTCCCTACTGCATTTCTTGTTGTTTGTCAGGGACATTCTTACCTTCTTCTTCTTCGGCTTCTCCCATTAGGAGCCGCCACAGCAGATCATCCGTCTCCATACCCTGTCCTCTACATCTGCCTCTTTTAAACCAACTACCTGCATGTCTTCCCTCACCACATCCATAAACCTCCTCCTTGGTCTTCCTCTTTCCTGGTGGCTCCATCCTCAGCATTCTCCTACTGATATACCCCATGTCCCTCCTCTGCACATGTCCAAACCATATCAATCTCACCTCCCTCACCTTGTCCCCAAAACGTCAAACATGCACTGTCCCTCTAAAAAAACTCATTTGTAATCCTGTCCATCGTCATCATCTCCCAACGAACATCTCAACATCTTCAGCTCTGCTACCTCCAGCTCCACCTCCTGTCTTTTACTCAATGCCACTGTCTCTAATCCATACAACATCTCAGGTCTCACCACAGTCCTATAAACAGGGACATTCTTACCTTCTTCTTTCGGCTTCTCCCATTAGGAGTCGCCACAGCAGATCATCCGTCTCCATACCCTGTCCTCTACATCTGCCTCTTTTAAACCAACTACCTGCATGTCTTCCCTCACCACATCATAAACCTCCTCCTTGGTCTTCCTCTTTCCTGGTGGCTCCATCCTCAGCATTCTCCTACTGATATACCCCATGTCCCTCCTCTGCACATGTCCAAACCATATCAATCTCACCTCCCTCACCTTGTCCCCAAAACGTCAAACATGCACTGTCCCTCTAAAAAAACTCATTTGTAATCCTGTCCATCGTCATCATCTCCCAACGAACATCTCAACATCTTCAGCTCTGCTACCTCCAGCTCCACCTCCTGTCTTTTACTCAATGCCACTGTCTCTAATCCATACAACATCTCAGGTCTCACCACAGTCCTATAAACAGGGACATTCTTACCTTCTTCTTTCGGCTTCTCCCATTAGGAGTCGCCACAGCAGATCATCCGTCTCCATACCCTGTCCTCTACATCTGCCTCTTTTAAACCAACTACCTGCATGTCTTCCCTCACCACATCCATAAACCTCCTCCTTGGTCTTCCTCTTTCCTGGTGGCTCCATCCTCAGCATTCTCCTACTGATATACCCCATGTCCCTCCTCTGCACATGTCCAAACCATATCAATCTCACCTCCCTCACCTTGTCCCCAAAACGTCAAACATGCACTGTCCCTCTAATAAACTCATTTCTAATCCTGTTCATCGTCATCACTCCCAACCAACCTGGGCCTGGGGGTTCAAGCCGCAATTTCACCAAGCTGCCACTTTTGAGCCCTTAGGAAAGACCCTTAACCCTCTGTGATCCGTTCATGTCTGACCCTGTGCTCTGACTTCAGCTTCCAAACATTGCTGGTATATCTCACTAGGTAAAAAAGCCCCTAAGTCCTGAAGAACTTGCCATTTGAAATCGGGGAAAGGGTATTTCTGGTGCAAAGTGATGTAATTCTTTGGATTGATATCAGTTTTGGTGTGTAATTCTTTAAATCCAACTTTATTTGCTGCATTTTTCCAACCTTTATTATGTATAAGTCAAAACAGTTCAAGGCCAGAGGATAACTGTGTGTGTGTGTTAGAATATAGTGCTCTCTGGAGGATCCACCATGTTCAGGGACTTTGGCCGACGCCTACAAAGGGATCTGAAGCGTGTAGTTGATGGCAGACTCCGAATCAGCGAGGAGCTCAGTGGAGGCCGGATAAAGGTTAGCATTTCAGCATGTAATACATCAAAGCTAAAAAGGGCAGCGTGCATCAGCTAAATGGAAGTTTAGCACTGCATGAATTCCTGCGTGAAAACAGGACTGACAAATGATGGAAAGAGGCTATGCATGAAAACTAGTTTGCCGCTCGGCAAAGCTCTTGTAGCGTAACCGTTTTAGCACGCCAAGTATATTAGGTCTTGCTATCTGTTAACACCCTTGGCTAAACTTTCTCTTTATTATACTCAGCTGTTGGATCCCCTCCCCACTGGCTCACTGCGTTTAGTTCCAGGGGTGTACCATGACATCGACAAATGAGATACGTAGATTTACTTCAGCAGCATCCTGCCTACAGAACAGAGCAGACCCAGGGTTATATACATGCTTATAGTTGCTTTCCAAATCTAAACCAACCAAAAAAAGAGAACTGCATAGCCCCTCTACAGGGTATACCCTCAAGCATTCCCCCTCTGGCTTATCTCCAGACCCTCCAAATTTCTCTCTGGGGGTATAGCCCCATGGGAAACACCAAAGTCCTTTGCTAACTTTGTTAACAGGGGAAGTGAGAGCTAAGTGGTTAAGGCTCTGGGTTGCTGATCAGAAGGTCAGGGGTTCAAGCATGTTCAGGTTCAGGTTCCCCATTCTACTTAAGGGCAACTACAATTCTCCAGGTCAGAGTTTTTCCCAGTTCTTTCTAAACAACTTTCTTGTGTTCAGATAATAGGTATGTGTGTCGCTACAAAATGATGCCAGCAGGAGCCTCAAACTATGAGTACTATGGGTTTTATGAGAACTGGCCTATGATTAGAAGACCATATATTATATACAAGCTGAGACACTTAGTAATGGATAGTATGGGAGAAGGATTACTTGTTTTTAGAGCAATCTGTTCATACCTTATATATGTTCATATCTCTTTGCTTCCACCTTCACCTGAGCAACCAGGATGACCTCTTTTTTTTTTTTTGTCAATATGGCTCTTTCAACATTTTGGGTTGCCGACCCTGGGTTAAGGCATTGACTTTAGACACGAAGGTCATGAGTTTAGATCCCAGCTACACCAATCTGCCTCTTTTGAGCCCTTAGGAAAGACCCTTAACCCTCAGTGATCCGTTCATGTCTGACCCTGTGCTCTGACTTCAGCTTCCAAACATTGCTGGTATATCTCATTAGGTAAAAAAGCCCCTAAGTCCTGAAGAACTTGCCATTTGAAATCGGGGAAAGGATATTTCTGGTGCAAAGTGATGTAAATCTGTGGATTGACCAGTTTTGGTGTGTAATTTTTTTTAATCCAACTTTATTTGCTGCATTTTTCCAACCTTTATTAGGTATACATCAAAAAATTTCAAGGCCAGAGGATAACTGTGTGTGTGTGTGTGTGTGTGTGTGTGTGTGTGTGTGTGTGTGTGTGTTAGAATATAGTGCTCTCTGGAGGATCCACCATGTTCAGGGACTTTGGCCGACGCCTACAAAGGGATCTGAAGCGTGTAGTTGATGGCAGACTCCGAATCAGCGAGGAGCTCAGTGGAGGCCGGATAAAGGTTAGCATTTCAGCATGTAATACATCAAAGCTAAAAAGGGCAGCGTGCATCAGCTAAATGGAAGTTTAGCACTGCATGAATTCCTGCGTGAAAACAGGACTGACAAATGATGGAAAGAGGCTATGCATGAAAACTAGTTTGCCGCTCGGCAAAGCTCTTGTAGCGTAACCGTTTTAGCACGCCAAGTATATTAGGTCTTGCTATCTGTTAACACCCTTGGCTAAACTTTCTCTTTATTATACTCAGCTGTTGGATCCCCTCCCCACTGGCTCACTGCGTTTAGTTCCAGGGGTGTACCATGACATCGACAAATGAGATACGTAGATTTACTTCAGCAGCATCCTGCCTACAGAACAGAGCAGACCCAGGGTTATATACATGCTTATAGTTGCTTTCCAAATCTAAACCAACCAAAAAAAGAGAACTGCATAGCCCCTCTACAGGGTATACCCTCAAGCATTCCCCCTCTGGCTTATCTCCAGACCCTCCAAATTTCTCTCTGGGGGTATAGCCCCATGGGAAACACCAAAGTCCTTTGCTAACTTTGTTAACAGGGGAAGTGAGAGCTAAGTGGTTAAGGCTCTGGGTTGCTGATCAGAAGGTCAGGGGTTCAAGCATGTTCAGGTTCAGGTTCCCCATTCTACTTAAGGGCAACTACAATTCTCCAGGTCAGAGTTTTTCCCAGTTCTTTCTAAACAACTTTCTTGTGTTCAGATAATAGGTATGTGTGTCGCTACAAAATGATGCCAGCAGGAGCCTCAAACTATGAGTACTATGGGTTTTATGAGAACTGGCCTATGATTAGAAGACCATATATTATATACAAGCTGAGACACTTAGTAATGGATAGTATGGGAGAAGGATTACTTGTTTTTAGAGCAATCTGTTCATACCTTATATATGTTCATATCTCTTTGCTTCCACCTTCACCTGAGCAACCAGGATGACCTCTTTTTTTTTTTTACACCGTTTAAGAGAAACTGAGATTCTTTTGTGTACTTACAACTCATTCTAGTCAGCCAACCTTGAAAGGTCTCTGCCACATGGAAAGCAAATTTTGGATGTCAGAAGAATGAGGGACATTATTTCCCAGTGAAAATTGGCTCAGTTGGAAGCGCTGATTATAGAGCCACTGGCACTGGAGCAATTCCTTTTTTTTTTTTTTTTTTTGTGATAAGTGTCTCAGTGTGAGTTTTGCCCACAGGTCAAGCACACACTGAGCTGTTCATCCAGGCTTTCATTTTATTTAAAATGCCTCAACATCTGCCCAGCATGACATACTTTTACAGCTATATTCATATCTTATGTGTCTCAGCTTCACAGACATGCCTAATCTTCTATAATATAAATCCCACGTAGCATTTACATGAGGGATTACTCAGCAATTTGTAGAACGTTGAGATCATAGCGTAATGCTAGCTAGGATATTCACAAGCTTCAAATATAACCATAGACCTTTATAACATTTAGTGACAACGTCCTAGGGTAAGAAGGTCAAGTGGTAAGAGCAGGGTTAAGTGATGAGTTCAAGGTTCTTTCATAGCAATAGAAGAGAAGAGCATATATACAATATCCCAAAAAAGTGAGTACACCCCTCACATTTCAGCAACTAATGTAGTGTATCTTCTCAAGGTACAATACTGTAGGAATGAAACTTGGATATATTTTAGAGTAGTCAGTGTGCAGTTTGTACTGCAGTATAGATTTACTGTCCTCTGAAAATAACTCAACATACAGCCGTTATTGTTAAATAAACCAGGACTTTTGATTTCACAAGTATAAAAATGGATGCTAGCATGGTTATAAAGCACGCAGTAGTAAGTTGCTAGCATGTCCTACTACTGATAGGTGGCGCATGGTCCAGAGGTCGTCAATCAGACAAGACAAGATGACAGACAACAGTGTTAGAGAGTGTACGGAACAGCATTTGGCGATCGAAGTTTCTCGTGAACGAAGGAATTAAAACCAGTGGATGTCTACAGAACACTTTAACACAGTGCGGTGATGCTCAGCCTCAGTAAGACAAATAGCGTAAAAGTTTGTGCGTAAAAAAAAACAGTGACGATCCCGCGGTGGTGGATTCCTCATGATGATGTGAAGCAGACTGTACTGGAATGGTTCAAGTGTACTGACCAATATTTCTTTGTCGAAATTTCCAGGCATTGTAGATGTAGCAGGGGAGTATGTGGAAAAATAAATGCAGTTTCCACTCCTTGAAATGTGTAATTTTATTTAAGTCCCAGTTTGACTTGAACGCCCCTCAAACAAAATATCCCAGTTAGAATATATGCTCTTCTCTTCTATTGCTATGTACCTGACCACTTCACTGTGTCCTGAATGTATTCACTAATCCGCTGTTTTCGTCCACAAACGCTCCGTGTCCATACTTTCCTTTTTAGTCTTTTCCAAAAAGCGTTTATTGACTTCCTGTCTCTTTGAAATGTCGTAAAAATGCGCCGTCACTTGGCTTTCAAATTTATCTATTTCGGAGAGCATTTTTAAAAAGTTCAATTTTGTCGACTGAAAGCGCAGTCTCGGTGTGGACGGAGAAAATCTATGTTTTCAAAGGAAAAGGTATAAGTGTGGACATGGTCTTCTTGCTTTGCGCTTGTTTGCTATCATGCGTGGCTGCTGTTTGAACTGAAGGGAGTTTTTCCTTATGTCCTTTCTGCCTTTCTGTCTTGCAGCCTAAACCAATTGAGGTCCAGGTGATCACACATCACATGCAGAGATACGCCGTGTGGTTTGGGGGGTCCATGTTGGCCTCCACGGTAAGAGTCCGCACACACACACACACACACACACACACACACACAAACACAAGCAAGCATTGCATTTCATATTTCATTTTCTGTTGAGTATGAAGTTATACCATCGTGTTGATTTTACAGAATCTTACCGTGTTTGTGTTCTTTCAGCCCGAATTCCTCCACGTCTGTCACACGAAGAAAGACTACGAAGAGCGCGGTCCGAGCATCTGTCGCCATAACCCCGTGTTCGGTATCATGTCCTAACGCCGGACGCTTTGATGATGATTTTAGATGAAGAACGCACAGAGATTTCACTTTAATCACTAAAAATCTACACCCGAAAGTTCTGTCCTATCAGATTCCTTAACAAAACACAAACACTGCATCAGCGTCAGGAAACACACATATATATCAATGTAAGAGAAGCCATACACCGATGACTGTTTGGTCTGGATCAGCTCGCTTCCGTGTGAAACGTGAAGAAGGATTTCATGCAGTAGATCTGCACACTGTTTGACGCCTGCTGTGTAGACGGTGTGTAGACGGTTTAATAGACACTCCTGTACTGTGTGAGCGTTTGAGAATTTAGTTTCTATTTATATACAGAGTTCATAGATTTAAAAGAGGCATAAATATTCACTACATTATATATTGTATAAGTTCAAAATAATATATTCTTATAGAACAGAAAGAAGGATGTAGTAGAAAAAAGAATCTATTTATTCAGTTTTAAAATACTTTTAGAAATTTATAAAACAGTACAGATTTTTTTCGCCTCCGTTGTGCATTAGAGATTGTTCGGTTGAACAGCAGGTAATATGGAAGCAATATGATTTCTGTCTCTCTTTCTCTCAGACACATCCCTTTTCAGTCCAGTCAATAAACCTGCTTCTGATTTCCAATAGAGACTCTCAGTGGTGATGGTGGAGCGTGTGGTTAAGGTTTTGGCACCAGAGCAGCAGAGCCCCAAACACACACACACACACACACACACACACACACACACACACACACACATATATATATTAGTATTTTATTTATTACGATAAATAATAATTACGATATTGATATTGTCGTCATAATGGGAACGGAAATCTGCCAGAGTTGGAAACAGTAATCAAATATTCTACTCAAATAAAAGTTACTGTTACTTTATTGAAATTTTTCTTATAAATGTGCTAAAGAGCAGGGTCTCTGCAGGGTCTTTAAAGTCTAGATTTAAAACTCTAAAATTTAAAGCCTAAAAAAAGTCTCCAATTCTGTTTTAGGTTTTATATCATTTTGAACGGATCATAAATTTTTGCTGTCCATGTAACGCCACCTTTTCTGCTTATTGAAGGGTTTCTGCAGCACTTTCAAATATTTTTTTAGTTTCCGTGGTGATGCAATTCTTTCTTTTGTTTGTCCAAATATAATTGAATCTCTCACTGATTCTACCACAGACGTTAAATTTTATTTTTCAAGTGCAAGTTTAGCGATACTTGGCTTGAAAAAAATTGTATTTATTCTTTGGTTAAGGCCAGTTGCTTACAGTGAGTGTGTTTGTGTGTTTGATGTCGTGGTATAGGACTTAAATTTCACTTGAAACCTACTGAAACCCTTTAGAGTTACTTTTTTTTAACAGCAAGGGAACTCTATTGGACTGTGGTGAGACCTGAGATGTTGTATCGTTAAAGAGACAGTGACAGTGCGTAAAAGACAGGAGGTGGAGCTGGAGGTAGCAGAGCTGAAGATGTTGAGATGTTTGTTGGGAGTGTCGACAATGGACAGGATTAAAAATTAGTTCATGAGAGGGACAGCGCATGTTTGACGTTTTGGAGACAAGGTGAGGGAGGTGAGATTGAGATGGTTTGGACATGTGCAGAGGAGGGACATGGGGTATATCAGTAGGAGAATGTTGAGGATGGAGACACCATGAAGGAGGAAGAACAAGGAGTAGGTTTATGGATGTGGTGAGGGAAGACATGCAGGTAGTTGGTGTGAAAGAGGCAGATGTAGAGGACAGAGGGAGTATTCAGACGGATGATCTGAATCGGATGATCTGGTACACAGAGTATTCAGACGGATGATCTGCTGTGGCGCCCCCTAATGGGAGAAGCCGAAAGAAGAAAAAGAGATTCTATTGTAGTTCAAAAAGAAGCACATTTACAAATTAAAGTACAATAACAACAGAAAAACCCTCACTACAGTCTATGACTCGAATCTATTGTTAGTTCTGCACTTTTGCAGCCAAGAAATTCTCCTGTTATATGATTTATGATCATGTGAGAAACCACAAATGTGAATTCAGTATTCAGACAGCGAGCGCACGCATTGAACAACTTGTGATTGGACGGCGTTTCACTTTCAGATTGTGTCTGCATCTTTCTTGTGTGTTTAGTGTGTTTGTTTTCCTCCTATCAATCAGTGCAGTAGTTTTCAGGCCGCTATTCTTTTCCACGCTGTATTGTTATTTTTATTTTTATTTATTTACTCAGTAACGGATGTGATTTCAAATGTATTTAAGTGCAATACTTAAATAAAAGTAAAATTACAGATTCTAAAAACTACTTTAAAAATAAAAGTGTACAAAAGAACTACTCAGTTACAGTAACGCGAGGTAAACATCGTTACTTTCTGCAATGTTTAAAAAGCAACTGTTTGGCAACCACTGAGTAATTACCAGCTTTGGTTTCTCAGACAAAGGGGGCTAAGTGGATAGATTTTGATTGAATTGGATTTAATCTTTTGGCAATTGAGATTAATATTAGTTAATAAATAAACTAATAATCTAATAATTTGATAAACATTTTACCATCTGGGCTGGAAATATTCACTCTACACTCACAATGTGTGTTTATTTCATGCTTCATTACAGAAAATTAAAGATCATCCATCCACAAATGTTGCTTACATTTAAATCAAAGTCAAAAACATCCACATAAACAATAATAAGCACACAATACGCCAAAAGTATTGGGACGCCTGACTTTTCCAGCCACATGTGGTTCTTCCCCAAACTGTTACTACAAAGTTGGAGTGACACAATTGTGTAGGACGCCATTGAACGTGATAGCATGAGATTTCACCTTCACTTGAACATGGAGACACAAACCATGGCAATACCCCTGTGCACAAAGCCAGGTCCATGAAGATATGCTTCACATAGGTAAGAGTGGAAGATCTCCTGCTATTGAGCTCCAACTCTATTGAACACCTTTGGGATGAATGTGAACACTGACTGCTCCCCAGACCTCCTCACCTTCTCACCTACATCACTACCTGACTTTATTAACACCTTTGTGACTAAAGGAATCTCCACAAAATCTAGTGGAACATCTTTCCAGAAGAGTGGAGATTATTATGAGAGCAAATGGAGACAGAATGTGTAATGGTATGTTCAAAAGCACAACATCTTATGACTGGGTGTCCACATACTTTTGCCCAAACTTTTGTGTGTGAGTGGGAGCATGGAAGCTGTTTTGGGGAAGAAGCCTGTTTTCCACCCTTATGGTGTGGGAGATACTCTCCTGCACCTTCCGTAAGAGGGATGTGTTTACAGAGGTTGTGAATAGGGCAACTCGGGTCCTTGATTATTTTGAATCTCGAACATCTGGACAGGTAAACGTCTTCAAATACACTGCAGTAGCTGTGAATAAGTGATGTTCTGAGCTGTCTTTTGGTCTTCTCCAGTTCAGCTTCTCTGGTGTAGTATGCTGTAATGCAGTACCACAGAACACTCTCCACAGTGCATCCCTAGTTAAGTTTACAAGATGATCCAGGGTCCTGATCTCCTCAGTCTTCTCAAGTCTTTCCCAATGCCTTTTTCCAATGACAGTGTAGGTATTGTATGGACCAGAAGTCATCATCTGTAATGTTCATCTTTAAATATATAAAACTTTCTACAGATTTCCATTAATACACAAAGGACTCAGCTTTATGTAGCCTTGGTCAATACCTTCATGAGTATATTAGTCCTAGCCTTTAGAAATATTGCATCATGTTTGAAGCAGGATGGCTACAGCACTATCACACTAGGGATCTCCATAACTGAGGCCGATGCTTCTTATATCTCGATGCATAACCAAAGATCAAATACAATCTCAATTTACATATATACTGAGAAGGTGATGAATGGAGAAAATGAGAGAGAGAGAAGGTTGGATGATGTCGAGATGGTGAAGCAGGAAGTGGACATGTGTAGAGGAGTGACATGGGGTATATCAGTAGGAGAATGCTGAGGATGGAGCCACCAGGAAGGAGGAAAAGAGGAATACCAAGGAGGAGGTTCATGGATGTGGTGAGAGAAGACATGCAGGTAGTTGAGTTGAAAGAGACAGATGTAGAGGACAGGGTGGTATGGAGACGGATGATCCGCTGTGGAGACCCCTAATGGGAGAAGCTGAAAAAAAAGAAGAAGCAGCTACTGATGCGATTCAATGCGATTTTGATTCGATTCAACACAATATGTTGGAATTAAACATGGTCGGATAGTTTACTTTTATTTCTTTGGTTCAGACAGTAAATCAGTGCCTTCTGACTTTCAACTTTAAATATTGGTCACAAATTATTGGTCTCAGTATATAAATAAATCTACTGATGCAATTATGTTAAAAACGCTGCGTCGCTTTTGCTGACAATAATAACAATCTGTCCTACCAAAAAATAACCAAAATGCTTTATTTTAATTCTCTCCTGGATATTTGTTTGTTCAGATTCATCACAATGTCACAGTTTAGGAACTCAGGAACTTCATAATAGACATAAATCTTTAATATTGTTATTTCTTCTTCACTGAGCTCAGCAGAATGGAGTGTGTGTGTGTGACCTTCACAGGTTGTTCACTTAAAGACGTGATGGTACAGGCAGGAAGTGTGTCAGGTGATGGATGATCTGAGGAAAAACCATGCAGTGCCAGATGAGGTATTGTACAGTCTTACATGAGAGAGAAAAGTTTGTTCATTTGCAGTAACAATGAAGAAACTTCTAAATACGTGTTTTGAGATGCCAGTGTGTAACTGAAAGCTCAAAGTTTTTTTAAGTCCCATGAAAAGAAAATTATTACTTCAGTAACCTTGGGGCTTTGTAATTATAATGGTTTTTTTAATTGATAAAAGTTTAACATTTGTTTAACAAAACAGCTTGTTACTGTCTGGAAGGTGAATAAACGGTAAAATGTACTAATCCTCAAGGACCTCAGAGTGTCTTTGCAACAAACACACCTTGTTCAGAATTTCCTGTGAGAAACCATTCATGAAATCTACACATTTTCAATGAAAATAAAGTGCAAGTGTGTGTGTGTGACCTTCACAGGTTGTTCACTTAAAGACGTGATGGTACAGGCAGGAAGTGTGTCAGGTGATGGATGATCTGAGGAAAAACCATGCAGTGCCAGATGAGGTATTGTACAGTCTTACATGAGAGAGAAAAGTTTGTTCATTTGCAGTAACAATGAAGAAACTTCTAAATACGTGTTTTGAGATGCCAGTGTGTAACTGAAAGCTCAAAGTTTTTTTAAGTCCCATGAAAAGAAAATTATTACTTCAGTAACCTTGGGGCTTTGTAATTATAATGGTTTTTTTAATTGATAAAAGTTTAACATTTGTTTAACAAAACAGCTTGTTACTGTCTGGAAGGTGAATAAACGGTAAAATGTACTAATCCTCAAGGACCTCAGAGTGTCTTTGCAACAAACACACCTTGTTCAGAATTTCCTGTGAGAAACCATTCATGAAATCTACACATTTTTCAATGAAAATAAAGTGCAAGTGTGTGTGTGTATATATATATTGTAGCGCCTCGCTCGCGTGCTGGGACACACACACACACACACACACCCCAGAGAGCTGAATGTCAAAGGAAAAATCACAAGATTTCTTTATTTATAGTTTTACAGGAGTGCCGGAAAAAAGAAGGAGTTAAATTTTATATGGAACTGCGAATTAGTCCTTAACGCCGTGCCCGCTGGAGCTTCCGATGTAGCGCCGCCCCTAATGGGTGTTCTCCTTGATGAGCAAGGGGAGGTAGTGGTCTCGTCATGAGCTTCCAGCCGTGCCTCGTTATGCCATGTGCTCTGCAGCTTTCCACAACACGGGTGCTGATATGGTTGTCGTGTTCGGAGCGCTTGCCTGGGACGTGATGCCACCTTCACTATATATATATATATATATATACAGTGGAACCCGGTTATGTCGATTTCTCGGGACGAGCCAGACGACACGCGACACCACAAAAAAAGGTTTCAATCCGTCAAGCAAAATGGTCGATGTTTGTAATAGTAAGGAGTAAAAACAATAAAAAAAGACATTTAGTTTCTTTGGGATTAATCCACTCAGTTTGTTTTTGTGATTCAAATTGTCTGAATTTTTTTTTAATACCTTTATTTACATTTGCTTCCGTTACGTGTATTGTCCGATACATATCGGTAACTGCAGAAGAAATGAAGCTTCTTAAAGATACATTTTATAAAGTTCATATGTTGTGTGGAGTCAGTTGGGGGATCACTTAAGGATCTCTGGGGATGACTTGGGGATAATTTGGGGATCACTCAGAGATCATTCAGGGATATCTGGAGATTACTTGGGGATATTTGGGTATCACTCTGAGATCTCTCGGGTTCGGGAGGTGCAGGAGAGCGTACGTGCAGTTGAGGTTCTTGGTCTTGGTGCGTCCTTAATGCAAGATGAACTTCACCTGTGAGTACTGAAAGAATGACGTGATTAAAATTTGATTGCATTAATAAACACTTAACACGTTAACTCATGGGTTTAGGTTGCAGAATGTGGTGGTGCAGAAAACAATGAAAAGGAAGGCAGCCTACCACGAGGTCGGTGCGGTCTCTTGACGACTGGATCTGGAGGCTGCTCTCGGGTTTTCAGAGGCCTTCGGCAGCGACGGCACACAAAAACTAAAGTGTAAAAATACAGAATGAACCTAAAGACCACCGGGAATTCTTAAAGAGGTCGCTGCATTATAATACTGATTCAACATAAATATATAACTGATATAAAACTTCTAATGAAAATTATATTTATTGTAGTTTTTTTAGATAAAGATTAAATCTAGTAAATTCACACAGACAATAGAAAGACAGTTTAAGGAAGTTAGGCGTGTCTAACAGGAATTTATTTTATTAAATATATAAACTGCATTGTACTGTACACTAGTGTGAGCAAATATTATGCACACACACATGGTTTAGTCCGGACAGTAACTGTTATAACTACATACATTTATCACAAGCAGGTCATGAAAAAAAAAAAGATCAGTTTAGCATTTACAGAATCAGCACGTGATCTCATTAGAGTCAAGAGACGGAGCTGAAGTTATTAGAGATGTTTACATTAAATGATTGTATTTTTTACAGGTGTGCAGGACTATACTTCATTACTGCTTATTACAATAAATAGCAAATAAACTCACCTGTAACTGTGATGACCAGAGTGCAGTTTATTATTACTGATAAAATGAGAGACGGCAAAAGGGTCAATCCATTCTCTTCACTCTGCTGATGGACAGGTTTACTCGTCTGATTTTTTAAACCCGAAGCTAAAAATAACAGAATATTTACATTTCATTGTTAAAGAAATACTTTAACAACCTTAGTTGTTAATCTGTTTTATATCACACAGGGTTCGAGATCTTGAGTCTCAAGATTTAAGTTTTTATATTTCATTTGTAAAGAGTTTTTTACACCGTACAATAAAATACTTACTGTGTAAATTCTCCAAATTATAAAGGACAGAAGGAAAAAAAAGACAAGTCCTAAATTACAAATTTACAAAGTGAGGTGCAAAAATGCATCATAGATCTGCCCGTGTAAAGTCCTGGTTCACACAGACAGGAACCACTTTAGAAGTCAAATCTAATTCCAAGTCGCTGCCCTCAATACAATTTTAATCACATTATTCTAATGTATACAATAACATTTGAATTGTTCAAATTTGACGTATTAGATGAACTTTTCCATTTACAAGAACAGCCAAACAGGTAAAATTTCTCATTTATTAACGCACATCATGTACGTAAAGAAATTTCAAGCACGTTAATATTCTGTCGCCATTTTGATTTTCGTTTATCTCGATCATTAGTTATCTCGACGCTTTTGGGCCCCCCCTAGGACATCGACATAACCGGGTTCCACTGTTACTTTGATAATGGGGAGGTATTATTACATTTCATTATACAGCTTTAACATACGAGGTTTTTTTAGATACGAGTGCGCCCGCGCTTCAGTCAGTGTTGCTGATTAGTCTCGATACACACGCACACAAACAAAGGTTTGAATGTGCGCGCGCACTAACATCTGGCTGTGACGAATCTCAAAATGAATCAGCAACACTGGCCTCAGTCAGTGTGCTTGTTTGCCTCGCTGTCGAAGCATCTTTGATAAGTTGTGCTCGCGTTTTGTGCTTTTTGTACATTCACAGTACTTTATCATATTTCTTTTTATAACCATGGGTCCGAAGAAAGTGAGCGGAAAGGTCAGTGCTCAGAAGAAGATGATGTCTATTGAATTAAAGCATGAAATCGTAGGAAAACATGAGCAAGGTGTGCGAGTGATTGACTTGGCGAGGCAGTACGGGCGTATTACTTCAATGATATGTACTATGCTTTACCAGTTTATTTCTTTACATTCTCTTTAATTATGTTTTTATACAATATTTGTCATTTATAAATAAATTTTTCTTATTTAAAAACACGTAACAAAAACAACCAGGGTGGCATTTTAGGGGCTGGAACGGATTAATGGCATTTCAATTAATTTCAATGGGGAAATTTGCTTTGTAATACGAGCAAATTGACATACAAGCAAGGTTACGGAACGAATTAAACTCATATGTGGAGGTACCACTGTAATTATTTTAAAAAGTCCCAGACACATTGAGACTCACTGATCTAAACAAACAATCCATTTAAAAATATAAAATAATATACAAAATGTTCTTGCTAAATGTGGCCAAAAACATTTAGACATTAAACTTATTTTTGGCTTCTCCCGTTAGGGGTCGCCGCAGCGGATCATCCGCATGTTTGATTTGCCACATATTTTTATCCTCCTAAAGCCACTCTCCCCATTTATCTGGGCTTGGGACCAGTGGCTGGGGTTGGTTCCTTGACCGGTGATCAAACCCCGGTCAGGGAACCAACCCCATTGAATTTATATAAAGTATAATAAATAAACTCACCAGCTGAATGATTCTGGGTGGCAAGTCTGATTCCAGGGCTGATTTTAAAAGGTAAACCATACTTAAAACAATGATACTCTCCTAATTCATTAGTACTGATATTGTGTATAAATAAACTGCTGTTGTATTGCACTGAGAAAATCTTTCTGAGGGTCTGGTTACTGTAGTCTGGATCCAGAATTCTACTTGAGAAAGAGCGTAAAATATACATTGGAGGTTCTGACGGCTTCATCAGGAACCAGGAAACATATCTTACAGCCACTTCACACTGTAAAGTCACAGTTTGTCCCAAATCCACCAACTTCTCTGTGAAACCTTCTGCAGCTCCACAGCACACAAGAAGATCTAACAAAAACAAAAACAACAAACACGCAGTAGTTTAGAATCCAATCATCTGTTTAATGAGATCATATAGTGTAAGTTAAAATAGTGATTAATAGTAGCAATTTTACTCACAGAACAAAAGCACCGTCTTCATGCTGTAGCTGGAACACGGTTCAGCAGCACTCTGAGATCGTTGTGCTTCAGTCAGGAAACACTTCAGTTATGTTATAGATGCAGGAGAGCAGAAGTTCGAAGGACCATATAAGGATTTTCACTATCTGGTGGTGCTGATCAGGGGATTGTACTCGGCCCAGCGTGTCAGTAAAAACACGGTACAGGATTCAGAACATTCAACTTTACTGGGTATAGAATTGATCGTATACGAGGTGATTCTTGCTGTCTTCTGTTATCTGCTGTTTGGTAGGTTGCGTGATGCAGAATGTATGCTGCTTCTCAGTGTTCTGGCCTTATATACTCTTAATGGAAAAGGTGCACTGTGATGTCAGGTAACTTGTCATTGCTTGGTAAACTGTATGTCTGCCTCTAGTGGTGAAGCATGGAAATACAACTGAATAGGAATCCTTTCTTAAGCCGTAATACCGGAGAATGCAGTGACATGCGATTCCCAAAATATCGCCATGCTCCTAATAGAAGCGCAACATATTGCATTTAGTGTCTTTTATTATACCCTGTGTAAAGTTCATTAGTTTCAGTGTAGACACCTGCGGCTTTTTTTTTTTATGTTCAAAATAAAAATATTTGTAAAATTTGTTGGGTGCGCTTTATAGTCCGGAAATTACGGTATTTGTGGTCTTGGAACATTTCACTGAAAATGTACTGAATTTTTGTCCATTTATCTGCACACAATATTCAAAATAATACAAAAAATATTTTTGGACAGTTCTGTACTCATTAGCATAAGTTTTCACACCCCGGTATGTTGTACTGTTTAGAAGCATTTTACCAACTTCATGGTGTTTCTCTGCAGCCTCTAAACACCTGAATTAGTTCTTTTCTCCCATTCTTCCTGTCAGGTTTTCATCCAAACTCAGTTTGTACTGCTTTTATACAAGTATCTATTGTTGTTATGGATTATTGTGTGTAGATAAATAGCTGGAAAAAAACTTATTTGAATTAAATGTGAATTGGACGATTTGTGCAGAAACAGAAACATCAAAATTCTTATTAAAAACCTGATTAATAAAAACAGACTTAAAGGAGGAGTTTTTATTTGTTTTTTTTTTTGTTTTTAAGTTAAAGCACAAGGAAGTTCACTGGTGGTGTGATCACCATGGAGAAGTAATGCAACTTCTGTCACTATGGAGAAGTGTGTAACCTGGACACAGTGTCTTTGTTTTGCATGTTGTATGTCCATGGAGAAAAGCTGAAACTATTTCCCCTTTCACCGGGTTCTAACTCAGAGATATTGTAGATAATATTTGCCAATATGCAATAATGACATTATG
This sequence comes from Silurus meridionalis, assembly GCF_014805685.1. Taxonomy (NCBI): domain Eukaryota; kingdom Metazoa; phylum Chordata; class Actinopteri; order Siluriformes; family Siluridae; genus Silurus; species Silurus meridionalis. The sequence goes on from NC_060887.1 coordinate 37,362,273, forward strand.
TTCCTGTATAAAAGGTGAAATTATTTTTCATGTTTTTAGTTTTCAGACGGTTTTCTAATAATGTTACTTAGTTCTGAAGTTGACGTGTTGAAAGCAGAAAAAAATGGCACGGTCCAAATTGTGCTATCTAGAAGACTTGGTCAGAGCATGTCTTACTGGGTTTATCATGGTATGTAGAAGTTAGCACTAGTGATGGGAAGATCGGATCATTTTAGTGACTTTGAAACTCGTTCATCAAAATGAGTCATTTAGTTTGTTTTGTATCTTTGATCAGAAAGAAAATAAAATGTTTTAATAAGCTGATCCCCTCTGTTGGCTTGACTGAGCATTGATGAGAATTTGCCGAACAGAAAAAACGTCCTGGTGAATGTAAGCGAAGTCGTGCAAAACGTTTTTGATATTTTATCAGTTTTATAGCTGAATGATCCTGTTAATGATGAAAATGTGCACTTTCTCTAAGCAACAAATCTGCAACTCTGTGTTTGTACTTCAAAAGCAAAATTACACTATTACTATTTTTTCCCACTAAAACAGGGGTCGGCAACCCAAAATGTTGAAAGAGCCATATTGACAAAAAAAAAAAAAAAATCTGTCTGGAGCCGCAAAAAATTAAACGCCTTATATAAGCCTTATAATGAAGGTAATGTAAGCGTCTATATTACCCCCTTAGTATCAAAATGATAAGTAGGCTACAAATACATAGTGAGCATTCATGATTAAATGTTTATTTTCCCTGCAGCGCATCCTGGAGAGAATGACGCACCACGTGACTACTCTGCTGTACGATGGTGTTTTAAGTTTAACTTTCATTATAATTTTAATGTATTATGTTTCATTGCATTGATGAAATTAAAGAAATACAATAAAGAAATCTGATTTTTGATGTCATTTTTACTTTAGGATTCGAAAATACAACAAAATGTGCAACGTGCATAGGCCTCCTGTAGCCTAATTTCAGACCTCCCATGGAAATGAAATGCAGTCCTCTTCAATCCTCAATAATACAATACAATACAATTATCTTCTCTTTCCCCCCTTATCTGGCCAATAGACAGAGTGCAATAAAACAGCAGCCTTTTGAAATTAACTGGAAACGTATTTAAACCATGCATAAAACATGCATTAAAACAGTATAAAACTCAGTAAAACATAAAAGCAGCTCAGTCATGCCCGTGACAAAAATAATTCAGTTCGATTTCTGTGCATAGTCCTCTTCTCTATAGTTTTATGAAAATGCTAAGTAAGTCAGTGCAAGGGTAAAATGCAGCATCATCCTCTTCTCTTTTGATGCACAGCCATCCTCGGACCTGAGCAACAAAACACAATTTCCCTATGTGTCATTCCAAATATATACTGACAAAAATCAGAAATCACTTTATAAAAAAGCCACTTTGTTACTAAATATGTGCCTGGATTGTGTTCTTACCCGTTTAATGTGACTTCTGTTTTCGGACATCACTGGACAGCTTCTCAACATCCGGCATGTAAGATGTAACTTTAATCTTGACGCAGGACTGCAAGCTCTCATCTGTAAGGCGGGTGCGGTATTTGGATTTTATGTAGTTCATGTTTGAGAATATCTGCTCGCACAGGTAAGTTGATCCAAAGATAGATAATACTCCAAATGCATATTTCTTCATGTTACTATAACTGTCAGGAAGAGCATTCCATGTTTGAAACACAAGTTTCTCCATTCGTGGCTTTGGGCAAGCTGAGCTTTCTGGCCAGTGACGTCTTCAAGCTCGGCTGTCAGACTTTTGAACTTGGACACCCACAAATCTTTGTCAGCTATATCGGCCAATTCCATTTCAAGGTCAGCTTGAATTACTCCTGGGAATGTGTTCAACAAGGACGGGTCAATCTCCACGGGAGTGACAGGGAAAGATAGTGTGATTTTTTCCTTTCGGAACTCGCTGAATCTGCTCCCAAATTCAGTTTGCATATCCACGATCGCACCTTGTAAATAATCACCGTTGAGTGTGTGATCGTGATAGGCTTCTTTGAACTCTCTCAGGGAGGGGAAGTGAGAGAGCGTGCCTCGCTGTACATCTCTGGCGAATACAGTCAGCTTGCGCTCGAATGACAATACAGCTTCCAGCATGTGCAGTGCAGTGTTTCCCCGCCCCTGTAGACTTTTATTCAGCATGTTTAAGTGACTTGTCATATCCACCATAAAGTGCAGTTTTTCCAGCCACTCGGTATCTTCCAGTTGCGGGTAGTTCAGGTTTTTGCTTTTCAGGAATGTTTTCACATGTTCTAAACAAGCAACAAAGCGACGCAAAACCTCACCTCTGGACAGCCATCGGACCTTATTGTGTAGCAGGAGATCGGAATATTCGCTGTCAACTTCATCTAGCAATGCACGGAACTGACGGTGGTTTAATGCTTTTGCAATTATCTTGTTCACCATCTCGATGACAAGGTTCATCACCTCCATACACTCCGGTGGGAATGTTTTTGCACACAGTGCTTCTTGGTGCAAGATGCAGTGAAATGCAAGCAGATTTCGATCCAACGCTTTCTGTAATAAAGTCACAAACCCTTTGTGATCCCCTCATACTGGTGCCCCATCTGTAGCCACTGAAATCAGGTGGTTGGTGTTTATTCCATTGTCATTTAAACACTTCAGCACAGCCTCACATATGTCTTCCCCGCGTGTTTGACCTTTCAGTGGTATTAATTCGATCATTTCTTCTTGCGGCCCATCAGAGTTAACATACCTGCATAACAGCGCTGCCTGTTCAATATCGATCACATCACACGACTCATCACAGGCAATTGAGTATGCTGGAGCTGAATTAATGTCCTTGATTTGCTGATTGGTGATGTTGCCTGCCATTTTATTGGCCCTTTCCTTCACTGTCTTTGCGGAGAGAGGCATGTCTTTAATTTTCTGTATTATCTCGGTTTTGTTTTTGAAGTCTGAAAATAGGTGCTCTGAAATTTTAATGAATGAATCCTTCATGTAGTCACCATCTGTGAACGATTTCCCACGCTTTATTATCTCCCGGGTTGCAACAAAACTAGCAGCAGTAGTGGAGTTTGGAGATGCAATCCACTTCTTAAATTTATCTTTGCGCTCCTCTAATTTTTCCAGAAGTAATGCAATCGCACTTTTTCTCTCACTCCCAACTGGGTACTTGGCTGCAAATGTAGCATGCTTTCCCTGGAAATGTCTTTCCACATTACTCTTTTTGTTATTTGACAACTTCTCATTACAAAGCAAACATGCAGGCAATCCTTCCGCATTGGCAATGAAAGCAAATGATTCGGTCCAAGAACTGTTGAATCCTCTGTTCTCCTCAGCTATCTTTCTCTTTTTCCCCTTGGGATCCATGGCCCATGACACACCCGCCGGTTTGTTTGTTTGTTTTTCAGCATCACGGCGATCTGACAGAAACGTGTTTCGCAGTTTTTTTTTTTGACGTAAATCTTCGTTGACAGAAATGTTGAAATTAAATATTTATTATACACATTTTTACAACGTTGAAAAACGTTAAGAATGTTTATTAATTTATATCGTACTGAAATAATATTATATTATTATTATTTTTTTTTTTTGAAAAAGCTCCAGGGAGCCACTAGGGCGGCGCTTAAGAGCCGCATGCGGCTCTAGAGCCGCGGGTTGCCGACCCCCGGTGTAATAGTAAGGAGTAAAAACAATATTTAAAAAATACATTTAGTTGCATTTGGATTAATTCGATCAGTTTGTTCTTGTGAATCAAATCGTCTGAAATTTTTTAATACATTTATTTACATTTACTTCCGTTACATGAATCGTCCGTTACATAGCGGTAACTGCAGAAGAAATGAAGCTTATAAAGTTCATATGTTGTGTGGAGTCAGTCCGGGATCCGGATTCAGGGATCACTTGGGGATTATTTAGGGAGTACTCTGATCTCTCGGGATTCACTGGTTCAGGAGGTTCAGGAAAGTGTACATGCTGTTGAGGTTCTTGGTCTTGGCGCGTCCTTTATGCAAGACAAACTTCTGAAAGAATGACGTAATTAATCTTTAATCACATTAATAAACACTTTTAACTTGTTAACTCATGGGTTTAGGATGCAGAATGTGGTGGTGCAGAAAAAAAAAAAACGCAGTGGTTTAATGTGTGAAAATGAAGCATGGTAGTTGATGGCAACATGTTGAACACACACCTGTTAACAAAACCCTGCTTTTCACACTGCGCTGAAGAACAGAACTGAGCTGTTATTGTACAGGTTACCACAGTGTTTTATATGCACCACAACTCATTTAAAAAAATAGATTAAACCATTATGTTTATATCCTCAGTAACGTCCTGAGACATGCAACTGCTTTACATTGCAGTTTAATACTAAACTATACTTGAAAAGATCTACAGTGATTCATGTGCATCATGTGTACATATTACTTGTATTGGAATTATTATTATTATTATTATTATTACTGCACATTTTATCCACTAGAAAAGTAGAACTTTTACATTCATTGTGTGAATGTAATAAGCCTCAATTCATTACATGAACGAACCTTAATTACTAACGATCATCCCACTTAAATAATTGAGGTCATTACATAAAGATATAATGTGTGTTTCAGGTGCATGAGGTGATTTCACAGCAGAGGGGTTTTCAAAACACCAGTTTTAACACGTTTTTTTTTCTCACACACACACACACACACACACACACGTCTGCTACAGCGCACGTTGCACCACGCAGTTTTCACACATGGAACTTTCCCCTGCAAAAGGCACCGTGTTTCATCTACAGGTCTCCAATCTCTCAATCATTTTACTTCATCACTTCATCTCAATAATCAGGAAAATCAGAGTGTTTGAAATATAACGCTAATGAAAAGGAAGGCAGCCTACCACGAGGTCGGTGCGGTCTCTTGACGACTGGATCTGGAGGCTGCTCTCGGGTTTTCAGAGGCCTTCGGCAGCGACGGCACGCAAAAACTAAAGTGTAAAAATACAGAATGAACCTAAAGACCACCGGAAATTCTTTTAGTGGTCGCTGCATTATAATACTGATTCAACATAAATATATAACTGATATAAAACTTCTAATGAAAATTATATTTATTGTAGTTTTTTTAGATAAAGATTAAATCTAGTAAATTCACACAGACAATAGAAAGACAGTTTAAGGAAGTTAGGCGTGTCTAACAGGAATTTATTTTATTAAATATATAAACTGCATTGTACTGTACACTAGTGTGAGCAAATATTATGCACACACACATGGTTTAGTCCGGACAGTAACTGTTATAACTACATACATTTATCACAAGCAGGTCATGAAAAAAAAAAAGATCAGTTTAGCATTTACAGAATCAGCACGTGATCTCATTAGAGTCAAGAGACGGAGCTGAAGTTATTAGAGATGTTTACATTAAATGATTGTATTTTTTTACAGGTGTGCAGGACTATACTTCATTACTGCTTATTACTATAATAAATAGCAAATAAACTCACCTGTAACTGTGATGACCAGAGTGCAGTTTATTATTACTGATAAAATGAGAAACGGCAAAAGGGTCAATCCATTCTCTAAACCCGAAGCTAAAAATAACAGAATATTTACATTTCATTGTTAAAGAAATACTTTAACAACCTTAGTTGTTATACACAATGTTCTTGCCAAATGTGGCCAAAAACATTTAGACATTGAACTTATATAAAGTATAATAAATAAACTCACCAGCTGCATGATTCTGGGTGTAAAGTCTGATTCCAGGGCTGATGTTAGAAAGTGCTTTAGATTGAATACAATAATACACTCCTAATTCATTAGTACTGATACGGTGTATAACTAAACTGCTGTTGTATTGCACTGAGAAAATCTTTCTGAAGCTCCGGTTACTGTATTCTGGCACCAGAGTTTTACTTGAGATAGAGCGTAAAATATACATTGAAGGTTCTGACGGCTTCGTCAGGAACCAGAGCACATCTTTTACAGCCACTTCACACTGTAAAGTCACAGTTTGTCCCAAATTCACCAACTTCTCTCTGAAACCTTCTGCCGCTCCACAGCACACAAGAAGATCTAACAAAAACAACAAACACGCAGTAGTTTAGAATCCAATCATCTGTTTAATGAGATCATATAGTGTAAGTTAAAATAGTGATTAATAGTAGCAATTTTACTCACAGAACAAAAGCACCGTCTTCATGCTGTAGCTGGAACACGGTTCAGCAGCACTCTGAGATCGTTGTGCTTCAGTCAGGAAACACTTCAGTTATGTTATAGATGCAGGAGAGCAGAAGTTCGAAGGACCATATAAGGATTTTCACTATCTGGTGGTGCTGATCAGGGGATTGTACTCGGCCCAGCGTGTCAGTAAAAACACGGTACAGGATTCAGAACATTCAACTTTACTGGGTATAGAATTGATCGTATACGAGGTGATTCTTGCTGTCTTCTGTTATCTGCTGTTTGGTAGGTTGCGTGATGCAGAATGTATGCTGCTTCTCAGTGTTCTGGCCTTATATACTCTTAATGGAAAAGGTGCACTGTGATGTCAGGTAACTTGTCATTGCTTGGTAAACTGTATGTCTGCCTCTAGTGGTGAAGCATGGAAATACAACTGAATAGGAATCCTTTCTTACACACCTTTTTTAAATTTTAATTCTTCTTTACTCTTCAAGTGGTGAAAAGCAACATCTTACGCAATCACAGCATTAAAGTGCAAATTTAAGAGAAAAATACAAACATCTCATCACTTACCTTTTATAAAACAGTGCAGTTGAATGCTCAATACTGATTGGCTAAATAATATTTTTCATAACATATTTCAGCTTTAAAAAGATAGATAGATAGATAGATAGATAGATAGATAGATAGATAGATAGATAGATAGATAGATCGATCGATAAATAATATGGGGTCTGAAATTGTCATCGTAGGTGCATGTCCACTGTGAGAGACATAATCTAAAAAAAAAAAATCCAGAAGTCACAATATATGATTTTTAAACTATTTATTTGTATGATACAGCTGCAAATAAGTATTTAAACACCTGTCTATCAGCTAGAATTCTGACCCTCAAAGACCTGTTAGTCTGCCTTTAAAATGTCCACCTCCACTACATTTACAGTGCCCTCCACAATTATTGGCACCCCTGTTTAAGATGTGGTCATGGACCTCTAAAAATTCTCCTTTTTTTTAAAACAACATAGAACCCAAATGCAAAAAAAGAGAAAAATCCAACCTTTTATTTAAGTACATTACTTTGGTGGTAAAAAAATCACACATTTAGAAAAAAAAAACTTGAAATCATGTGTGCCACAATTATTGGCACCCCTGATGTTAATACTTTGTACAACCTCCTTTTGCCAACAAGACAGCACTTAATCTCCTCCTATAACATTTCACAAGATTGGAGAACACAGAGAGAGGGATTTTTGACCATTCTTCTTTCTAGATCATCCAGTGTCCTGGGTCCTCTCTTATGCACTCTTCTCTTTAGCTCGCCCACAGGTTTTCGATTGGGTTGAGGTCTGGGGACTGAGATGGCCATGGAGGACCTTGAGTTTGTGACTGCTGAACCACTTTTGTGTAGATTTTGCCACATGTTTTGGATCATTATCCTGCTGAAAGACCCAATGACGACCCATCTTCAGCTTTCTGGCAGAGGCCATCAGGTTTTTATTTAAAATATCCTGGTACTTCAAAGCGTTCATAATGCCATGCACCCTAACAAGGTTCCCAGGGCCTTTGGAAGAGAAACAGGCCCACAGCATCACAGATCCTCCACCATACTTCACGGTGGGCATGAGGTGCTTTTCGGCATACTCATCTTTTGTTTTACGCCAGACCCACTTAGAGTGTTTGTTGCCAAAAAGCTCAATCTTAGTCTCATCTGACCAAAGCACACGATCCCAGTTGAAGTCCCAGTACCGCTTAGCAAACTCCAGGCGTTTACGTTTGTGAGTGTTAGTGAGAAAAGGCTTTTCCTTGCATGCCTCCCAAACAGCTTGTTGGCATGTAGAGAGCGTCTGATGGTTGTTTTGGAGACTCTGTGACCCCAAGATGCCACTCTTTGATGCAATTCTGTGACGGTGAGCTTGGGAAATTTTTACTTCTCTTACCATCCTCCTCACTGTGCGTTGTGGCAAGATAAACTTGGGACCTCTTCCAGCCTTGTTTGTCACTGTTCCAGTTGTTTTAAACTTCTTAATGATTCCTCTGACTGTAGATACCGGCAAGTTAAGGCGAGTGGCTATTTTCTTGTAGCCATTGCCTGACTTATGAAAGTCGACACACATCTGCCTTACTTGAATGGTGTGTTCTCTTGTCTTTGCCATGTTGACAAATGGGTAAGAGAATTAGGCCTCTGTGTCACATCATATTTATACTCCAGGGAAACAGGAAATCATGAATTACTAATTAAAAGTCCCTAGATACCCTGACCAACCTTAGCAACTACAGAAAAATATATAAAAAAAAAAAAAAAATTATTTTTCAGAGGAATTGTTAGGGGTGCCAATAATTGTGGCACACATGATTTCAAGTTTTTTTTTTCTTTTCTAAATGTGTGATTTTTTTACCACCAAAGTTATGTACTTAAATGAAAGGTTGGATTTTTCTCTTTTTTTGCATTTGGGTTCTATGTTGTTTTAAAAAAAAGGAGAATTTTTAGAAGTCCACGACCACATCTTAAACAGGGGTGCCAATAATTGTGGAGGGCACTGTACATCATCCCTAGAGAAGCCGTGATATTTACCTCATAAAATTACCTCCTTTTTAGGATTCTTTAAGGGCTAAAATCTGATTGGATGGAAACTTTAATGGAAACAGACACTACAAGGCAGCACACCCAAGAAAAAAAGCATTGAAATGAAGAGAATAAACTACTGTGTATATATTAATGGACACAAATCTATTAAAATCTAAATCAGTGATTCTAATAAGATATTTTGAATCTTAAATGTTTGCCAAAGTGCCAATTTTAGTGCATTTAAGTATTTTAGTGAATCAAACACCCAGTGCAGACTTTTCAAAGGGGCGGGGCCTCTTATATAACTGCCAATCACTGGAGCATGAAACAGGAATAAACTTCATCTCATACAAAAACATATCAGTGTTTAATAAACATCGTAAAGAAACAACATTCGAACATTCCAAGTCTGTTTATCTACACTTTGGAACAAGATGACCTGAGCTGATTTTAGAAAAGCTATTTATAATGACCGACTAAAATAATACACAGATACATGGGCACAGTTTATTTGTGTAGTTCAGAACATTTATATCCATAATCAGACACCTGCACTTTCCCTGCGTTTTTACCACTAGACCTTCCAGATCATGAGGATTTTGGGTTTGAACAGCTGACAGACATTTACAATACAATTGGTGGCACACAACTGAATGTGGTAGAACCCTGTTCCAGCATTGTGAGTGCAACAAACTGACTCACTAGCCCAGGACCTCAGAGTTCCTTTGTACTCGGCACAAAACAACTACGAATCTTCTTCTTCTTCTTCTTTCGGCTTCTCACATTAGGGGTCGCCACAGCGGATCATCCGTCTCCATACCCCCCTGTCCTCTACATCTGCCTCTTTTACACCAACTCCCTGCATGTCTTCCCTCACCACATCCATGAACCTCCTTCTTGGCCTTCCTCTTTTCCTCCTACCTGGTGGCTCCATCCTCAGCATTCTTCTACCAATATAATTCATGTCCCTCCTCTGCACATGTCCAAACCATCTCAATCTCCCCTCCCTCACCTTGTCACCAAAACATCCTACATGCACTGTCCCTCTAATAAACTCATTTCTAATCTTATCTGTCAGAGAGTTCAGGTTATAGGATCCAAGGCAGATGCAAAATAAGCAGAGAAGAAAGGCTGTGCAGAGCTGAATCGGGAAGCCGATTCAGGGAGCCGATTCAGGGAGCCGATTCAGGGAGCCGATTCAGGGAGCCGATTCAGGGAGCCGATTCAGGGAGCCGATGTGCGCGGAGGGTGAGGATTCCGAGCCGGAAACGGGAGCGCGTTCAGCGCGAGCCGGAAACCGAAACGCGCGTTCAGCGCGAACAGAGCCGAGTCGGAAACCGGAGCGCGTCCAGCGCGAGCAGAGCAGAGCCGAGTCGGAAACCGGAGCGCGTTCAGCGCGAGCAGAACCGAGCCGAAAACCGGAGGACAGAATGAACAGGTCAGAAACAAAGGAACAAACAAAACAGAGAATACGCTGGAGAGTGATCAGGGCAAGCCTAAAGACAATCTGGCACTGTCTGGAGGATTCAGGCGTCCTTATAAGTGCCAGAAAATTAGACGCCATATCCGTGCAGCTGGTTGGGAGTGGGCGTTTCCTCGGTGATTGAGGCGGTAATGCCTGAAGTGCTCAAGCGGGCTGACACTTATCCATCCTCGTCACTCCCAACGAAAACCTCAACATCTTCAGCTCTGCTACCTCCAGCTCCACCTCCTGTCTTTTACTCAATGCCACTGTCTCTAATCCATACAACATCTCAGGTCTCACCACAGTCCTATAAACTTTCCCTTTCATTTTTGCAGATACCCTTCTATCACAAATCACTCCTGTCACTCTTCTCCACCCACTCCACCCTGCCTGCACTCTTTTCTTTACTTCTCTAACACACTCTCCATTACTTTGCACTGTTGACCCCAGGTACCTGAATTCCTCCACCTCCAGCTCTTCTCCCTGCAACTGCACCACTCCACTGCCATCCCTCTCATTCACACACATGTATTCTGTCTTACTCCTACTGACTTTCATTCCCCTTCTCTCCAGCGCATATCTCCACCTCTCCAGGCTCTTCTCAACCTGCTCCCTACTCTCACAACGAATCACAATATCATCTGCAAACATCATAGTCCAGGGAGACTCCTGTCTGACCTCGTCCGTCAACCTGTCCATCACCACTGCAAACAGGAAAGGGCTCAGGGCCGATCCTTGATGCAGTCCAACCTTCACCCTAAACCAGTCTGTCGTACCTACTGCACACTTCACTGCTGTCACACTGTCCTCATACATGTCCTGCACCACCCTCACATACTTCTCTGACACCCCTGACTTCCTCATACAATACCACAACTCCTCTCCTGGCACCCTGTCGTAGGCCTTCTCTAAATCCACAAATACACAATGCAATTCCTTCTGTCCTTCTCTATACTTCTCCATCAACATTCTCAAAGCAAATAAGGCATCTGTGGTGCTCTTCCTCGGCATGAAACCATACTGTTGCTCACAGATGGTCACCTCTTCTCTCAGCCTGGCTTCCACTACTCTTTCCCATAACTTCATGGTGTGACTGATCAACTTAATTCCCCTGTAGTTACTGCAGGTCTGCACATCTCCTTTATTCTTAAAGATCAGTACCAGCACACTCCTTCTCCATTCCTCAGGCATCCTCTCACCTTCCAGAATCTTGTTAAACAATCTGGCCAAAAACTCCACTGCCATCTCTCCTAAACATCTCCACGCTTCTACAGGTATGTCATCTGGTCCAACCGACTTTCCACTCTTCATCCTCTTAATCGCTGCTCTCACTTCCTCCTTACTAATCCTATCTACATCCTGCTTCACCAACTCCACATCATCCAACCTTCTCTCTCTCTGATTTTCCTCATTCATCAGCTGCTCAAAATACTCCCTCCACCTTCTCAACAATACTACCTGCAATACCACCTTAAAACATGACTTAAAAAGCGTACTTTAGTTTTTTCCTATTTGTATTGTTACATTGTACTGTATATATACTGGTATTGTAGTATATGTATATTATTTTTTAGATATTTGCATTTATTTTTATTTCTTTGTTGTTATTATTATTATTATTATTATTTATTTTATATTTATTTTTGTTTAAATTTTTTGTATATTCTTTTTATATATGTTTGCATCTATTTTTCTTTCTTGTCTTGCTGCTGTAACATAGAAATTTCCCCAGTGTGGGACGAATAAAGGTTTATCTTATCTTATCTCAACACACTCTCCTCACTATTCAACACATTTCCTTCTCCATCTTTTGTTGCTCTAACTTGCAGTACATCCTTTCCAGCTCGGTCCCTCTGCCTGGCCAATCGGTACAAATCCTTTTCTCCTTCCTTAGTGTCCAACCTCTCCTACAGCTCCTCATATGCTTTTTCCTTGGCTTTCGCCACATCTCTCTTCACCTGCTGCCGCATCTCCTTGTACTCCTGCCTACTTTTCTCATCACTCTGTCTATCCCACTTCTGTTTTGCCAACCTCTTTCTCCTTATGCTCTCCTGCACTTCCTCATTCCACCACCACGTCTCCTTGTCTTCCTTTCTATTTCCAGATGTCACACCAAGTACTTTTCTAGCTGCCTCCTCATCACTCCTGCAGTAGTTGCCCAATCATCCAACACCTCCTTAACACCACTGAGCCTCTCTCTGACCTCTTCCCTGAACCTCACACTACACTCTTCCTCCTTCAGTTTCCACCATCTTATTCTTCTTTCAGTCCTCACTCTCCTCCTCTTCTTCTTCACCTCCAAAACCATCCTACAGACCACCATCCGATGCTGTCTAGCTACACTGTCCCCTGCCAACACCTTACAGTCTCCAATCTCCTTCAGGTTGCATCTCCTGCATAGCACATAGTCCACCTGTGTGCACCTTCCTCCACTCTTATACGTCACCCTATGATCCTCCTTCTTCTTAAAATAAGTGTTCACCACTGTCATTTCCATCCTTTTAGCAAAATCTACCACCATCTGCCCTTCCACATTCCTCTCCTTAAAACCATACCTACCCATCACCTCCTCATCACCTCTGTTCCCTTCACCTTCATGCCCATTAAAGTCTGCCCCAATCACCAATCGTTCTTTCCTAGGTACACCATCTACCACTTCATCTAATTCACTCCAGAATCTTTCCTTCTCCTCCATCTCACAGCCAACTTGTGGAGCATAGGCACTGATGACATTTATCATCATCCTTCAACTTCCACCTTCACGATCATCACCCTATCAGAAACTCTCTTCACCTCCACTACACTCTTACTGTACTCTTTCTTCAGAATCACCCCTACACCATTTCTCTTTCCATCCACACCATGATAAAACAGTTTAAATCCACCTCCAATGTTCCTGGCCTTACTCCCTTTCCACTTGGTCTCCTGAACACACAGCATATCTACCTTTCTCCTCTCCATCATATCAGCTACTTCTCTCCCTTTCCCCGTCATAGTACCGACATTTAAAGTACCAACTCGAACCTCCACTTCTCCTACACTTCTCTTTTCCCTGCCGTCTCTGTAGACGTCTCCCTCCTCTCCTTCTCCTCCTTCGGCCAACAGTAGCCCAATTTCCACCGGTACCCTGTCGGCTAACGATACCTGTGGTGGTCGTTGTTAACCCGGGCCTCGACCGATCCGGTATGAAATTCTCATTTGTGATCCGCATATTTGATTTGGCACATGTTTTACGCTGGATGCCCTTCCTAACACAACCCTCCCCATTTACCCGGGCTTGGGACCGGCACTAAGAGTGCACTGGCTTGTGCATCCATAATGGCTGGGTAAAAAAAAATGGATAACTTCCTGTGCTTAAACATTAAATATGTTTTGGAATTGGGGTTTTGTGTGTGTGTGTGTGTGTGTGTATGTGTGTGTGTGTGTGTGTGTGTGTGTGTGTGTGTGTGTGTGTGTGTGTGTGAGAGAGAGAGATGAGCAACTGCTGCACATATACACTGTTCGGAGCTTATTTATTTGATTGCTGTATACACATTTAAATATTTATCTGTACTTTGTTTCACTTACGTAATGGCAGTAATCGACTCCATTACAATACCTGGGTTTAAAGTGTTTGTATGAACTTTATTACACAGTTCTCTTTTTCTTCTATGCACACACACACACACACACACACACACACACACACACACACACACTTGGTGTATCCTACTGGTTGACAAGCAGCCCACATTCAGATTTCATTCTGCCCTGTGGAGCTAAAATGTATCTGAATTCATTTCCTGCACTTCCTTTCTGAATCACGGCTGAAGCTCTGAATCCACTTCCTTCTGTGCCCCAATTACCACTGCAGGGCGTCGACTTTATCCTAAAGCCTCAAAGTGATTGATCCCAAAGCTCCAGGGGACATCATTCTGATATCTTTTCTTGTTTTTGTCTTTAAAACTCACTATCAGAAACCACATTTTGTACATTATAGAGTATAAATTGTGAAAAATCTCTATGTATCTACATTCATCCGTCGTTATCAGTCGTTAATAAATCGTTCAGTGGAGGAATCCATGTGTAGATACAGTGCAGTCTGTGAGTTAGTTCCTTTAATTGTTCACAGAGTGGAATTTCTTTGGGGGGTTTGACAAAAAATGCAAACAAAGATATCAACATAACCTTTAAACAGTAAAAATGTAAAAAGTTATATTAAACATTCAGAAACATATGTACAGTCCCAGAAATACCTGTATATCCCACATATCCTACAATGAGTAAATACTGGAACGTGATTGGCTGGAAGATCATTGGGTTGAACGCAGGTAGTTTGCAGTTATTTTGATCTGCGTTCTGAATGTGCTGCTTATAAACACCAATATGTGTAGTAATATATAGTTTCGTATATTGCTATTAAACACATTTCCTAATGACCTTACTGAGCTCACTGGAGGATTTCTGAGTGCAGTGTAATTCAGGGATTTTTATACAAGTCGAAGCACCGGATGAGTTTAACACACTGGAGAAGAAAAAGCAGAAGGATAAGGAGAGAATGGCACTGGGAGTTGATTTCTACAGCTTTCACGCAGCTTTACTTTTGCCACATTTTGTTATGTTACAGCCTTTATTCCAAAACTTCATTATTTTCCTCAAAATTCTACAAACAATACTCCATAATGACGACATGAAAGTGTGTTTGAAATCTTTGAAGATTAAAACAAAATCTGTGTACATAAGTATTTACAGTCTTTGCTAAATACTTTGTTGAAGCTCCTTTGGCACCAATTACAACCTCAAGTGTTTTTGAGTTTGATGCTACAAGCTTGACACAACTATTTTTGGGAGTTTCTCCCATTCTTCTTTGCAGAATCTCTCAGTCTTCATCAGGTTAAAAGAGATGTTCAATCAGGTTCTAGTCTGAACTCTGGCTGGGCCACTCGAGGACATTTACAGAGTCGTCCTGTAGCCACTCCTTTGTTATCTTGACTGTGTGATTTGGGTTGTTGTTCTGTTGGAAGGTGAACTGTCATCCCAGTCTGAGGTCCAGAGCGCTCTGGAGCAGGTTTTTGCATAGATTTTAAACACACTTCTTTCATGTTGTCATTACGGGGTTTTGTTTGTAGAATTTTGTGGAAAATAATGAATTTAATTCACTTTGGAATAAAGCTGTAACATAAAAATGTTGAAAAAGTATTGTGAATACATAGCACTAGAATAGTACAGTAAATACTTTCCGGATAAGCAAAAGAAAAAGAAGCATTATTTATTGATTTAATCCAGTTATCCAGTCAGTTCTGCACTCCAAACATCAGTAACAGCTCAGTGGTTAAGGCTCTGGGTTACTAATCAGAAGGTCACAGGTTCAAGCCCCTGTTCCATCAAGCTGCAACTCTTAGAGCCCCTGGGAAAGGCCCTTAACCCTCAGTGCTCCAGGGGCACTGTATGATGGCCGACCCTGCGCTTTGACCTCAGCTTCATAACAATGCTGGAATTTGCAAAGAAAGAATTTCTCTGTACTCTAAAAGTACATGTGATAAAGCTCCTTGCTTTCTTTTTAATTCAGCTTCAGTGCTGGCAAATGTCCATGGTATAAGCAGAATGATTCATATGAATATATATTGTGTGTGTGTGTGTGTGTGTGTGTGTGTGTGTGTGTATACATATGTATGAACTGTATGTATGTATCTCTGTTAAAAAGATCTGATCTATGATCTAAAATGAAACATGGTCTAGTCCTTATAATAACCAAAATGTATCTATTTCACACACTGCTGCACTGGTCTGCTTGATTACATTCTCCTCTAACATCTCCTCTGCGATTCACTGATTTGCGTTATCACACTCGAGTGCCTCATTACTAAACGCCGTGATGTTCATTGTCACCCTCTGGCCTGTAGTTGGCGATCTGATTAGCACGCAACAACCTTCCTGAACACAACATTCCCCCCGAGGATCACAAACACAAACATGACGGAGTGGATTTACACAAGGATCTCCTTGTGTCATGGCTTTTGACGAATGATTTCAAATGAATTTCTCTGTCTCCAGGAGCTTTAGAGAGAGGATGTGTGAGGAGAGAAATCCCTGTATTATGTGGCTGAAGATGAAAAATGACTTCACATTTTTTATTCATGAATCTGCATCTGCTATTCATTAATGCAGAGAATGAAGTCTTTCTGCTGCCAGTCTTTCTCCTTGAGGAACAAACGCTTTACATAGGTTCGTGTCCACATAAATATAAATTCCCTTTGGAGTTGGAGGCTGATACGGGCATGTCGGAGGAACATATTTCATTTTAAGAAATTGTTAAGTAATGATGACAAACGGCTGCAATCGTGGTTTCTATCTCGTAGCGTTTCAGACAACAGGGGCTGTTCTACTAAAAAAAACCTTTTCTGATAGTTTTTTTGACTTGATTTAAAAAAAATATTGATGTTGAAGGTCACCTGTGTTCACCTTTACAATGTTGCCTTCGTAGTGTCCTGCATAGGTACCCCAATAAATACATTTTCAAGTTTTAAAACCCAATGAAATGTCTCAATATGCAGTCCCTGTTTGAAGTTTGGAAACCCATAGTCTTTTCTAGTTTTTGATAACTTTTGGGGGAAACTGTTTATTGTAGGGTTAGGTATGATGATTTACTTTCACCAAACAAATCTATTAATATCCAGATGTTCCACTTGATTTTCATTGAAAAGAATTGCATTACACATAACAGCATCCGGACAGTTCTTTTCTCCAAACACTAAAACTAAAGCCAAAGTTGTTTTTACTAGTTGAAGATTTCTTTCTTGTGATCAGTTCATCCCAGAGCAGTTCAATAGGATTTAGGTGCGGTGACTGGGCAGGTCATTTCATGATAGATATTACTCCAGATGACTGTTTGCTCTCAAAAACCACTTAAAGATCTCGGACGTCTGCTTCGGCTCATTTTTTTGTTGCACAGTGAAGTCGATACAGAATTGCATGGTAGTGAAGTATGGAATGGTGGCCATGTTGGTTCAGGATTCTTTTTACTTTCTGGAATACATCTCCAACCTTCCCTGCTCCAAAACAACCCCAAACTATTAACCTTCCACCTCCATGTGTGACTGTGGGGGTGAGACAGTCTGATCACATCTTCTCTCCTTATCTCCATCTTACACAAGTTCTTCTGTTAGAGAAAAAAATATCACATTTGGACTCCACAGAAATTTCTTTCACTCATTCAGTGTCCTGATTGTTCTTATTAAAAAAAGAAAAGGATCTTGCATGTGTCTCAAAAGACATGAACTGAGATTTAAGAACTCTATTGAAATGGTGGCGTTCAGATCTATTTATCAATAACTGGAAAGAATACAGTACAACCTTCACTAAAGCCAAAGTGAACTCAAACAACACACAGCATCAAAAAAATCCAAGAAGAAAGATTTACAGTAATCCCCAGTTTATCGCTGTGTTTACGTTCCAAAACCGTCCATGATAAACGTAAAAAAGCGATAAACAGACACCACCCCAAAAATGCTATTTTATTTATACAGTACTGTACTGTATTAGCATATGCCTTCATTTTATAATTAATAATTATATTACTATTAATACATTTCATTATTTCAACATAAAACTCAATAACAAAAATTCCCTATGAGTGTTTTGGTCTATCGTTCTAACCGCGAAGAAAATCAGCCAAATTAATTAGTTATGTGACAAGCGTAATTCCACGATAAACCGGGGGGCGCCAGATTCGAACCGCAGTAAAGTGGGGGATTACTGTAGTTAAAAAATAGCTACATGAAGTCTAATTTGTAGACTCAGAAAACACATGAAAACACATGGGCAGGATTGATAGAGAAAAACAGAGGGTACTTCTGAGATACAATTTAAGTCCAATTGTAAGGATTGAGGGTTTGGAAAGGAGGAAATTAGAGGCATGTGTCAGGATAACTCAAATATGTCTTTTTATATAGTTTCATAGACTATAGAGAATCTCTAAAAACTTTGCACACACACATACATCACTTTACAAATGAGAATAGACCAGATTTACCTCTGTGGGACTTTGCATATGCATGTTTTCCATGTCTAAATTGCACACTGCAAACTTTATATATACATGCACATTTCTGATTCTGATTCTGATTATAACGTCAAGAGTGGGTCCTTTATGTTTTTTTTCTTCATGTCCTTAAGATTTATGTCACAGGCTGGTGGAGGATTCACTGATTAACAATTTTATTGTATAGTGTGACAGACTGTTTTCTGTACATATGACAATAAACTCTTGAATACTGAATCTTCAGTTTTCGCTTACACACACATACACACACACACACACACACACACACACACACACACACACACACACACACACAGCTCTGTGTTAATCTCTTGTTTTCTCGTTGCTTTATTGGCATGACAAATATTAATATTAATATTCGCATTGCCAAAGCTTGGAAAGACTAATAAAACAAACAAACAAATAAAGAGAAATAATACTATAGAATAAGAACGACATGGAAAACACAAACAAAATACTAATAAATTAATTAATTAATGTAATAAAAATCAATCAATCAGTCAATCAATCTATCACTCTTACTGAAAACCATTGCCCAAGGAGCAGTCTCTCCCTCGCCAGGATTGAACACTATGGCTGGGCCTAGTCCCAGAGTCAAGTCCTTGACCTGGTCCTTGTCCTGGCCTGTGTCCTGGTCCTTGTCCTTACCTTTCCTGTCCTGTTCTTTTTCCCATTTTTTCATGTTTCCCTCATTAGTAACTATAGTCTTTACCTGTGTATCATTACCTTGCTTGGTGTTGACCTTGTGTGGTCGCTGATATTTTGTCTTTAGCCCTGTTTCAAGTTACCAGTGAATGTTTTTGCCTTTTTTTTAAATCGTGTAGCTGTTTTCTTTTTCTAGTAGAGATTTTGGTGTAGATGTTTGGTTAGCATTTTTGAGAGATTCCTTGCATTTCCCTTCCTACCTATAGATTTCTATTTGTGCTTTCCTGCACCTTGGAACTGCTTTACCCCAGGAGAAGATCTTTGTTCAAGACCTGATACCTGAAGATTAGTAGAAGATTTTTCCCATTACATTTGGGTTGTGGATTTTCTTTTGCTTCTCTGGATTTTGGATTCTTATTATCTTTGTGCTTGCCTTTCTGCAGTTTTTTGAACATTCCAATAAATACCATGGAACTTTCAACTTTATTCTTTGGTTTACAGGACCCAATATTTCTTATCTATCTATCTATCTATCTATCTATCTATCTATCTATCTATCTATCTATCTATCTATCTATCTATCCATCCATCCATCCATCCATCCATCCATCCATCCATCCATCCATCCATCCATCCATCCATCCATCCATCCATCCATCCATCCATCCATCCATCCATCCATCCATCCATCCATCCATCCATCCATCTGAACAATATAATATGCAGTTAATTTGCTGACTGGACACAAAAAGAATATTAACGATAAATGATCTTTATTTGTCCAGTCATTCATTTATCCAGCCATATCTGATTATAAGGTGTTTTATTCCATCTCCTGCAGCTTCCTTCTTAAGATTAGTACCATTTTATGGGTGCTTGAATTATCCTGTAACAATAAATGAGCAAAATTACAGAACTAAATAAATATTCCAATTTGTTAAAATTGATATAAATGATCACTGAGATATTACAAACATGATGTTGTACCGATGTGAAAACAATCCCAGGAAGAGAACGTTTGATTGCGTTGATCAAACCGGGAGATTGCTTTTTAATTGTGTTCAGTGTAAAGGTTGAGAAGGCTTAGAGAACGGAACAGAGGGATGATGAAACGTTACAAGATCTGTAATGAGATCTCAAATTGCACGCAGCCCAAATTCATAATGACGAAATAGGACGATTTGTGTGTACGAGAACAAAAAAATCCATTAAACAGAATGTGTGTGCTGGGAGCTGGAGATATTCAATATCAGTGTTATAGTGCAGAAGTGTGCAGAATGTGAGATTTCTTTGTTTTGGGATTTAGAGCTCAAGCAGGCCTGAGGTCACTTACATCTAAAAGAAAAATGGATAATAATCATAATGCTATTAATTTAAACTGCTAATGCTCTTTGTGTGTGTGTGTGTGTGTGTGTGTGTGTGTGTGTGTGTGTGTGTGTGTGTGTGTGTGTGAAACCTGATATATAACTCAATTTGATTTGTATAGCACTTAATACAATAGATATTGTTCCAGGTATAAATTTTAACACTATAAATACTTTATAATATAATTTGATCATTAATAAACAAGCCAGGTGTGATGGTGGTAACTCCCTGAGACGTCGTGAGGAAGAAACCTTGAGGGGAACTCATCCCGATCTGGGTGACACCAAACATCCATTCGTTACAGTTTCATCACTGTAGAGGTTGTCAGCTTTTCACGGATGGAGACTTTAGTGCAAAACTGTTCATGGCAACTGCAGCCATATTCCATTGTAGCAGCCTGTTTGTATTAATTCCAGGCCAAATCCAACAATCCAAATGATCTCACTTACGCACCAGATTTGGCTCCTGTGGACTTCGCTCTCTTCCAGAGTTGAAGATCAGCTCAAAGGTCGGCGTTTTGTGGAAATCCAGCATTTATTGCAGAAGATGCTTGACACGCTTCGAAAAGAAGACTTCTAGGACACGTTCCAGAAGTGTCAGGAACACTGGGAGCAGTGTATTGCTGTAGGAGGGGACTGTTCTGAAGGTGGTAGTGTGTAAATGTAGATAAATAAAGTACCTTCTTATAAAAAAGTGTTAGTCTGGAAACTTCCTCATAGTTACTTGCATTCTTTATATACTGTGCACCATGGTGGGTTTAGTAAAATTAACAATAGTAAAATAAAATGTTTTCTTGAGTGCATCTTCATACGTAGCTCTTGATTTAAACCCTCCACAGTCCCCTCAAGGATCTTCGGGCTGTTCATGTGGAACCAAACTGCACCAACTGGCTTTCTGCTGCTCTTTTAACACCAGAATGCTGAAAATAAAACACACCACCTTTTATCCTCCAGTGGTATTTAACATTAAAGGCAGATTCAACCCTGAACCATCGATCAATCAGTCCACGTGTCACTTTCTGCTTTTTGAGAGCTTCAGATCTATGAGACCTCCTGAAGCCTGTCTGTGCACCTTTATGGAGGATGAAGAAATCTTTAGTAAATGATCTACAGCTTTGATGGAACCAATGATTGCAACAAAAAAAAAAGAAATTTCAAATGGTGAGCTCTTTCTGCTTTTCAACATGTGTGTGTGTGTGTGTGTGTGTGTGTGTGTGTGTGTGTGTGTGTGTGTGTGTGTGTGTGTGTGTGTGTATGTGTATGAGTAATACCTCTATGACAAGTCCCCATGCTATATGTTTCAGCCCTAATGGCTTTATAATAGCAGTAGTGAGTCCCTGATGGGAGGTGAATTAGTTTTAGTGCTCATATTTGTCACAGAAATACAAAAGCAGCTGTTTTTCTTGATGTTGTTGTTTTTTTTAACGAGACTTCCTTTTGATGCATTTGACCTTCAAGCCAAACTCAGAGTTTTATATATGCCTTCTGGAGAAAACCCTTCAGAGAGAAGGAACGCTTCTGTTTTTTCGTCCATGCCTTGGTGGAGTAACTGTGTGCGTCCTGCCGGACAAAGGTTTTGTTAAATCGTGAAGAAGTCGAATATTTTGTGTGTATTGTGTATATTTGTTGTCATTTAAATTCACAGTGATATACAGGGGATATCACTGTGAATTTAAATGACAACAAATGAATTAACAATAAAGACAATAAAGAATCTGTCCATCTATCTTCAAGGAGATGGACAGATTCTTTATTGTCTTTATTGTTAATTCATTTTCGTACAACAAAATTAATGGTTAAAGGTAAAGAAGCCGACTGTGACATCGCCTCACATAGCCTATGTCCGGGCCAAAAATGTTGCACGAGAACACACCGGACAGACTAGTGTGTACTTTCTGAGCTTGAGTAAGAAAACATAACTCTCCCATAGAAGCAGGTGGCAGTAGTCTGTATTTGGCATCCAAACTGAAAACGATAGAACTGTGACTATATAAAGCAAGAACTTGCCACGATCATGACAGATTCATGTAGCTTTAGGATGGTGATTAGCTGGTCTTCAAAAACTTTATTTGACAAAACTATGGTAGAATTAAACCTCTGGGCAAATGAGGTGATGAAACAAGTGGGCATTGCCTCTTTACTCTGTCATTGTTTGCTTTTATCAGTTTGTTTTTTTCCTCTTGTACTCTCAATCGCTCAGCTGAATAGGCAGTTGGAGTTCTATTTCTCACCGGCCGGCTCCCCCGCAGAGTAAAACACTTAACTGGGATATGTGTAGAAAAAATTTTACTGTGCTGTAATCTATATGACGTGGTATCAAAAGGTTTCAAGACTAGCTCTGTTTACAAGAAACAACTTAATTTATCTACATTTACACACTATTACCTTAAACATTAACCCAGTGTTCCAGTCACTCCTGGAACGTGTCCTTGAAGTCTTTTTTTTGAAGCTGGTCAAGGACCTTCTGTGATTCGTGCTGGATCTCTGCAATGGTGTCAAAATGGTATGAAGAGAAAAGGATGAATTCTCTGAACGTTGTGGAGAAATCTATATAAGCAAGTCATATTAGCAGTTTGTAAGGAAGAGGACAGGTGATTGTCCATGGATACACCAAGGTTATGTGTAGGAACTGAAAGTGAGATCAGAAAGTTGTCCATAGAGACCACAAGATGTGGAGATGAATCGCCTGGGTTTCACTTAATAGAGCAATCATTTAATAAATGTACACGTAAATGTTATGTAGAACTAAACTAAAAAAAACACATTATTTACAAAACCTTGAAAATGACCACAGCAGATTTCCATGTAACCACGTGTTTAGCTCGAACACTGCAGTGCATCAGCTACTACAGACACACGATATCTCTTCTTCCTTTAATAACACATCATCACTTTTTCCTAATGACTCATTCAATAATTTTTTTGATTGCTTTCTTGAAGTCATTGAAATGAAACACAAAACATTCATTAATTAAAGCGATTTACAAACCTAGCTATTATGGTTGCACAAGCCAATGCACTCTTAGTGCCGGTCCCAAGCCCGGATAAATTAGGAAGCTCATCCAGCGTAAAACCTGTGCCAAATCAAACATGCGAACCAGGGATCAGAATTTCATACCGGATCGGCTGAGGCCCGGTTTACCAACGATCGATACAGGTATTGTTAGCCAAAAGGGTACCGGTAGAAATTGGGCTAATGTTGGCCGAAGTAGGAGATCAAGAGGAAGAAGACATATACAGAGACAGCAGAAAAAGGAGAAGTGTAGAGAGTGGAGGTTTGGGTGGGCACTTTAAAAACTGGCACTATGACTGGTAAAGTGAGAGAGGGAGCTGAAATGATGGAGAGGAGAAAGGTAGATATGTTGTGTGTGCAGGAGACCAAGTGGAAGGGAGTAAGACCAGGTGAAGAAATTTGGTGCGTTTGACGATCTCCACTAAGGATCTATCGATGATCAGTGGTGAGTGGGCTCTCTGTGCTCTCCTGAAGTCAACAACCATCTCTTTAGTTTTGTCAACATTCAGAGAAAGGTTTTTTGCTCCACACCAGGCTGTTAACCATTGCACCTCCTCTCTGTATGCAACCATGGTCATGTCATTGGCAAACTTACTGATGCAATTCGAGCTGTGCATTGCTACACAGTCGTAAGTCATCAGACTGAACAGTAGTGGACTGAGCACACAGCCCTGAGGTGCCCCAGTGCTCAGTGTGGTGGTCTCCCAGTCAGGAAGTCCAGTATCCAGTTACAGAGGGGGGTGTTCAGGCCCAGCAGGCTCAGCTTCTCAATTAGGTGCTGAGGGATTATTGTGTTGAATGCTGAATGCTGAAGTCTATGAACAGCATTCGTACAAATGAGTCCTTGTTGTCCAGGCGGGTGAGTGCCAAATGAAGGGTCTTGGAGATTGTATAGTTTGTGGAGCAGTTTGGACGATATGTGAAATGCATGGGGTCCAGTAAAGGTGGAAGCTGGGTCTTGATGTGCCTCATGACGAGGGGCGATAGTCATTGAGGCTGGAGACATGGTTGTCGTCTTGAGGCACGTAGGAACAATGGCGCTGCTCAGAGAGATGTCAGTGAAGACATCTAGACATCTGCTAGCTGTTCAGCACATTCCCTGAGCACTCTGCCAGGAATGTTGTCTGGTCCAGCAGACTTCCGTGGGTTAACTCTGCATAGATTTTTCTTTTCTTGAGCTGTGGTTAGACAGAGCACCTGTTCAGTGTGAGGAGGGGTAGTCTTTCTCTCCGCCATGTTGTTCTGCACCTCGAACTGGGTGTAGAAGTCGTTCAGCACATCTGGGAGGGAGGCGTCACGGTCACAAGCAGGTGAAATTGTCTTGTAGTTCGTGATCGCCTGGATGCCATGCCAGATGTGCCAGGTGTCTCCGCTGTCCTGGAAGTGGAAGTGGATTCTCTTGCCGTGTGCGTGCTTCGCCTAACTTTGGCACGGGACATTTTGGCCCTTGCTGTTCTTACGGCCATCCTGTCCCCTGCTCTAAAGGCAGAGTCTCTTAATTTTAGCAGCACACGCACCCTAGCGGTAGTGATGATCTTGGAGATGGACATGTCATCAATGCACTTGCCGATGTAGTTGGTCACTGTTGATGTGTTCTTCTCCAAGTTGAGCACTTCCTTAGCATTAGTGCTAGATGGAATGTACTCTCCGAGCACAACAGCAGTGGTGAATTTCCGGGGTACATAAAAAGGTCTGCATCTCATACAACCATACAGCGATGAGCAGTAGG
This sequence comes from Silurus meridionalis, assembly GCF_014805685.1. Lineage (NCBI taxonomy): Eukaryota > Metazoa > Chordata > Actinopteri > Siluriformes > Siluridae > Silurus > Silurus meridionalis. Next base: position 37,387,236 of record NC_060887.1, read on the forward strand.
TGGAAATGCACAGAGCTGCATTTCTGTCGGCACGAAGCGCGGCTAGCCCGTCCAGCTGAATGGCGGCATCCGGAACTCTGTCGGTCAGCCACGTCTCAGTAAACACAAAGACGCAGCAGTGTCTGTACTCACGCCGAGTAGCTTGTTGGCATCTGATGTAGTCCAATTTATTGTCCAGGGCGCAGACATTTGCCAGCAGGAAAGATGGTAGAGCAGGCCTGTGTGTATATATGTGTGTGTCTGCAGTTTTTCTACAGTAGAATATGTACTGCTCTGTAAAAAGGGACATAACAGCAAGTATTTTTTAAGAATCTGATTGGTTTTGCTTTGTAAATGTGCTGCAAGTACAAATATCAATGCACAAACACTGCAAACGTTTATTTTTATCTGAATAAAAATGGATTCTTACGAATACCATATTCATTGTGTAAATGCTCCTATAAAAATTCACCAGTCGATTTGATTCATTACCGATACTGATAAATGAGGGTAATTGTCATTTCCTCTGCCTTTTCAACAAACATCACTTCATCCTTTGCCCTCTCTATGTGAAGCACTACATTGAATATTTTAATGAAATCTAATCACTACCCTGCATCACCAGTCGTTCACTTTATCATATTTAAAATGTGCAGGAATATAATAATAACTGTGGCTGAAGCTTTGGAAAGAACGACTGTGAACTCGAGTATAAGTGGCTTATTAAAATTCATAATCTCGAGGTTGTAATGATGAAAAATTAGGACAACGCCTCATGTCCTCATAAATAATAATGACACTTTTTATTGAACAAGCTGAGCTCAGCATTTTTTAAACTCCAGAATTAAATCACCTCAGTGAAAGAGGATAAGAAAGAGATATAGAGAGTTTTTTTTTGATGTCCTTAAAAAAGCGTTAAAATTTCTGGAACAATGAAAATCCTTTCTTATGGACATTACCTGGCAAAAACTAACCATTAAAAAATCATTTATAGTGAACTTCATTAATTGTCTATAACAGTAGTAGGTTCTAACAATAAGTTTAGATTATTGTTAGATTAGATTAGTTTAAATTAGATGATTTATGTCTATGTTCTATCAGGCTTTTTTGTTGCATACCAGTGCTGCTTTGTATGTTTCTTTATTTTCTGTTTTTGTTGGCCTTGTTGGCCAAGCTGGCCTTGTTGGCTCTGTTGGCCTTGTCCAATTTTAGTTCACTTGGTTTGAGAACAGTATAGTGTTGTTGTTGATAGTTTGCATATACTAGGTTAGAGGACAGATTCTTGTATTTTGCTTAGCTTAGATTACATTCAGTTTTGGCACTGTTCAAGATCTCCTACCTCCCTCTGAGCCTAGTTTCCCTCTGAACCTTGGGGTTTTCTGTTTTGGTGTGCCCTGTTATTTCCATTATCCTCTTTATATTTTTTGATTATTAAAAGCAATAACCATACACCAACTTTCTGTCCTACAAATATTTGCTATATGCTGTAGTAACAGCTCAATGTAAATTGATTCAAAAGAATGTGTAGATATTTCTATAAGAAGATGCTGGTTCCACATTTTACCACATTTCTCTCCAGAGTCATCCTTATCAGTCAGAGATTCCACAAATCACATGTAGCTGTTAATGAATAAAATGTTTTGTTGTTTAATACATTAAAACAATGGTGAGGTATAAAATATAGAATAATGTTTGTATTATAATATATGTAATATAATTACAGTGAAGAATAACATTGAAGGGGTGTGGCCAAGCAAATCAAAGCAGGAAATAAGTAAAAGAAAAAAAGCCCTGCATGCCATCACACATCTCTACACTGTTTTGTTATTGTTATCCTATTGTGTTCACCTTTTTTTATATAAGTCCTGAATATCTTTTTTAATTTATACACTGCTGTTTCTAGTTTTCACTATGAGGTCTTGCCATTCATACTGCAAATATTCCAGGTTCCTAGTTGATACTTCTGTTTTTTTTTAACCCTTGATAATTTGAATGCATAGAATTTATATGATGTACCTGCCTAACTATGTGTGTGCGTGTGTGTGTGTGTGTGTGTGTGTGTGTGTGTGTGTGTGTGTGTGTGTGTGTTGTAATTTGCAGTTTGTCTATAATAGAATATGTACTGCTTTGTAAAAAGGGACCTAACGGCGAGTGTGTTTCAGGATCTGATCGATTTTGCTTTCTAAATGTGCTGCAGAAAAGTGTCATTGATTTTCTTCCCCCAAAGTGCATGACCAAAAAACACCTATTTGTGCTGCTATAAAAGTGTCTGTGAGAATTGACTCGTGAAATCAGATGAAGGGGTTTTATTTCTGAATGCAATCCTCACATACGCTGCTGAGAAAATGGTTGTGGTGTGGCTGTGGCTTATCTGGAGCTGATTCTTACTGCTGTATATGCAGAAAAGAGGTTACATTTAGATTACACTCCAAAGCACATTTGAGCAATTCTGCACAAAATGTCCTGGACAAATCAAAATAATAGCTGGAAGATTTACACTGGAGCACATTATGATAAATACAAACCAAGCACACTTATTACAGAAAAGAAAGGATGTTTAAATGTTATAACTGTGTATATCATCATCATCATCATCATCATCATCACCATGAAAATAACTTTTTGTATCTAGATAGATAGATAGATAGATAGATAGATAGATAGATAGATAGATAGATAGATAGATAGATAGATAGATAGATAGATAAACCATTGCTCCAGTCTGAGGTCCAGAGAGCTCTGGAGCAGGTTTTCATCGAGGACGTCTCTGTACATTGCTGCATTTATCTTTCCCTCAATCCTGACGAGTCTCCCAGCTCCTGCTGCTGAAAAACATCCCCACAGTATGATGCTGCCACCACCATGCTTCACTGCATTGATGGTATTGGCCAGGTAATGAGCGGTGCCTGGTTTCCTCCAGACATGACGCTTGACATTCTCATTGTCTGAGAGTCCTTCAGGTGCCTTATGGCAGCTGTTATGTTGGGCTGTCATGTGCCTTTTACTGAGGAGTGGCTGCCATCTGACCATTCTACCATACATACCTGATTAATGGAGTGGGGCAGAGATGGTTGTTCTTCTGGAAGGTTTTTCTTTCTCCACATAAATAAATGCTGGAGCTTTTTCAGAGTGACCATCCGGTTCTGGGTTACCTCCCTGACTTGGGCCCTTCTCCCCCAATCGCTCAGTTTGGCCGGGCAGCTCCGCTCTAGGAACAGTCCTGGTGGTTCTAAACTTCTTCCTTTTATGGAAGCTGGAGGTCACTGTTCTTATTGGGACCTTCAATGTTGCAGAAAATTTTCTGTACCCTTCCCCAGATCTTTGCCTTGATACAATCCTTGAAGTATACAGACAATTCCTTGGACTTCATGGCTTGGCTTGTGCTCTGACACAAACTGCTTACTGCAGGACCTTCTATAGACAGGTGTGTGCTTTTCCAAATCATATCCAATTAACTGAATTTACCGCCGACAGACAAGTTGTAGACACATCTTAAGGATGAGCAGTGGAAACAGGATTCATCTGAGCTTAAACTTCTTGCTTGTTGTCCTTTTGGGGTATTGATTGTAGAATTTCGAGGAAAATAATGAATTTTATCCATTTTGGAATCAGGCTATAATAGGATTTAAGAGAAATTCTTGAAGCAAGCACTAAGCAATAGACATTGCGAGACTGTCATAAAACCAGAAGTGGCAGTGATTTCACGCATCTTCTTCTTCTTCTTCTTTCGGCTGCTCCCATTAGGGGTCGCCACAGCGGATCATCCGTCTCCATACCACCCTGTCCTCTACATCTGCCTCTTTCACACCAACTACCTGCATGTCTTCTCTCACCACATCCATGAACCTCCTCCTTGGCCTTCCTCTTTTCCTCCTACCTGGTGGCTCCATCTTCAGCATTCTTCTACCAATATAATTCATGTCCCTTCTCTGCACATGTCCAAACCATCTCAATCTCGCCTCCCTCACCTTGTCACCAAAACATCCTACATGTGCTGTCCCTCTAATAAACTCATTTCTAATTTTGTCCATCCTCATCACTCCCAACGAAAACCTTAACATCTTCAGCTCTGCTACCTCCAGCTCTGCCTCCTGCCTTTTACTCAATGCCACTGTCTCTAATCCATACAACATCGCAGGTCTCACCACAGTCCTATAAACTTTCCTTTCATTCTTGCAGATACCCTACTATCACAAATCACTCCTGTCACTCTTCTCCACCCACTCCACCCTGCCTGCACTCTTTTCTTTACTTCTCTAACACACTCTCCATTACTTTGCACTGTTGACCCCAGGTACCTGAACTCCTCCACCTTCTCCACCTTTTCTCCCTGCAACCGCATCACTCCACTGCCCTCCCTCTCATTCACACACATGTACTCTGTCTTACTCCTACTGACTTTCATTCCCCTTCTCTCCAGCGCATATCTCCACCTCTCCAGGCTCTTCTCAACCTGCTCTCTACTCTCACCACAAATCACAATATCATCTGCAAACATCATAGTCCAGGGAGACTCCTGTCTGACCTTGTCCGTCAACCTGTCCATCACCACTGCAAACAGGAAAGGGCTCAGGGCCGATCCTTGATGCAGTCCAACCTTCACTCTGAACCAGTCTGTCGTACCTACTGCACACTTCACTGCCGTCACACTGTCCTCATACATGTCCTGCACCACCCTTACATACTTCTGACACACCTGACTTCCTCATACAATATGGCAGTGATTTCACGCATGCACACTACAAATCGTATTTTGGCGAATTACAAATCTTATTTCCAGTACGGAGCGAGTAGCCACAGTGACACTGCACTAACTCTAGTTGCCTTTTTAAACCCCTGGCATTGTTGTGTATGTTTTGAAGTTTAATAATGATTTAAAAAATTATATATATTAATAACTGGTATTGCCAATCCCTAAAATTTGTGCTTCTACTGGAAAGGTTACTTATACACAGTATGTTCCTGGATGGTTTATCAAACAGAATGGTCATTCATTATTTTCCATCAGAGGCTCAAAAAAAGGAAACACTTTATAGCAGGGGTGGCCAACCAGTCAGAGACCGAGAGCCACATTTTTGACTGTGTTACCGCAAAGAGCCACATCATACACATGGGCACACATGAACATTACCCATCCCTTCCTCTTACACACACACACACACACACACACACACACACACCTCTGCTCAGCCAGATTTATTGTAAATGTCACACACCAACATAATGACAGAAATTGACTCCTACAGTTCTAAGACCACAGGACAGTCATTTTCAACAATGAACACTGCACTGTCTCACACACACAAACTCTTAGTTTAAACAAGTCCACAAACAAAAATATAATCATTTACAATAGCGTTTTTCTTTTACTGTGCATGTTACTTAGTGGGACTTTTGGCATTCCTTGCCTTGAACAATCCCCTTCAAATCTGCCTCGTATTCCGTTGTTGCCACTCGAAGCAATTCTTTCACACGTGTGTCAGTCAGAACAGATCGATGCTTTGATTTCACGTGTTTCAGGGTAGAAAACAAGGACTTGGTGTTTTTTTTATGTCCGTGTTCACTTCGCTTGAGTTCATTACGGTATTTTCGTCAAATGCGCATGTGCGTGAGATGAATATACCGCAGGGGGGGCAGTTAATTTTTACAAGGGGCCACATGAGAAACCTGAATTGTGTCAGAGGGCCACACCAACGATAATATTTTAGGGATGCACCGAAATGAAAATTCAATTCAAAAGTCAATGAAATCCATAATTTTTGTGTTATGCCTTTTGCCTTGGCACCATCACTGGAAAACTTTCCTGCCTTTTCAAAAACGTCCTCTACAGACGGAGTGCGCATGCTCGGATTGACTTTACTTTTCTGCGCTGTGTTCTTCTTATATTTAGAAGGCAATCGGGATGTTTGGATTTCAGGTGATAAATTAAACCTGACTTGGAGAAACTCTTTGCAGATACACCCCCTCTTGAAATTTCAGCATTGCATGTTTTACACATCGCTCTCCGCACACCGCAGAGATGTTGCTCTTATACAGATAACTGCTGCGCTTTTTTATTGCGTCATTACAATTGTGTTTCTGCCGTGTTGTTTCGGTGATTTAGGTATTTTCGAAAATTCTCGGTGCATCTCTGTAATTTATGATTGGCCTCATGCCAAGGTCTGATATACCGCAAAGTTTCCCAGTAAAGGCAAGCTCATTTAAGTCTTAAAAATACCGTATTGAACTCAAGCAAAGCGAACACGCACATTAAAAATCAAACAAACACAAACTTCGATATGAACGTAAGAGCCGCATGAAACCAGCCAAAGAGCCGCATGCGGCTCGCGAGCCGCGGGTTGGCCACCCCTGATTTATAGCTATGAAATTCTTAAGGACACAGGAACAAAATGGCTCGGCATTTGCAGTTTTGCAGCTTATTTATGACTTTTATGGGAAAACACACACAGAGAAAAAGAAAAGAGTGGAGAGGAAAGAAGTCCTTAGTTTATTGAGCAGAGTTCGGAAACTGCGTTCATAAAACTTCAGAAAATAAAATGAAACATTTGTTCTGGGGAAATAAACCAATATGTCTTTTGTCATAGCGTCGATTATGTTATTATGTAGAGTCTAAAATATTTTTGAGTATTACAATTATTTTTAAACCAGAAGAGGTGTGAAACAAAGCGTTACAGAAATTCAATTCACAAAATGTAAATTGCATCACAAATTATTCCCACCAGCACAAAACACTCGCTTCTCTTTTTTTTAAGCTTTCCAAACATTCAAACTAAATGAAATATGAACAAAGCAATTCACAATATAAAAAAAGAAGAGATGCAATATAGAGTGTATCCTATATTTGAAATGGAAGAGATTTTTTTATATTTCATCTCTGAAATCACCTATTGAGGGTCTCGTCTCTTTCATCTGTTTGTTGATATCATGTTTCTGTCAGTAACACATCAAAGATACACCACCTTGCAGCTATTGGATCCGTGGCTTCTCAGATCTATAGAGCTCTCCTGCAGGCTTTCAAGGGTGAGATTTGATTCTGTCGGCTAAATTCAGACCCCGCAAAAACCAAATGTAATATGATTTAAAGGTTGCATATTCCTGATCTCATTCTCAAATAAGGAACTGAGGAGAACTCTTCGCTAAACTCATTTCGTTTTTAAAGGGAAACAGAAATACTGCGAAACACATATTGTAGGGAGAAAAGGTTGTGGACACAAGATTGGTGTGGACCTTCCATTCCATATTTACATTCCATTTGCTGTTATAATAACCCCTACTCTTATGGTGAAGATGTTTCACTAGATTTTTGGGGAGATTTGTGGAGATTCATTCAGCTAGAATGGTGTTAGTAAAGTCAGTGAGGTGAGGAGGCCTGGGGTGCAGTCAGTGTTCTAATTTATCCCAAATGTGTTTAGTAGGGTTAGAGCTCTATGGTAGGAGATCTTCTTCATCTTCTTATATATGGACCGAGGACTATTGAGTCGTCTCCGAGAGTGATTATTAAGATTTTTACATTGGGGTGTGCATGCAAAACATCATCTGTTTGTCTCAATAGGCTCTGTACTGGAAACGGAAATGGTTTAGTCTCTTCTGAGTCGTTTACTTTTGTCTTTTGGTTTGCATTGTTCATTATGTGACAGCTGCAGAGGCTCTGTACAGGAAAGAGAAATGAGTCACTCAGAGTAGACGATTTGGGAGCTTAATGCCAACACAAAATGAACAAATCACTCAGTTGATTGGTTAATGAAACATTTCTTTGGAAACTTCTTCTCGTTTCTTTTGGAATATGATAAAACATGTATTAGACCTCTTGGGGTGATTTTGGATATTGAAAATGGATTGCTCAACTTGGATAAGACGGAAGTAATTTTACTAGGACCACATGCAGCTAGAAGCAAACTTTCCAATTAAGTAGCATCTCTGGATGGTGTTTCTGTTTCAGTGTGTACAGCAGTCAAAGACCTTGGTGTGATTATTGACTCTAAACTGTCCTTTGAGGCTCACATGAATAACATTTCCAGGATCGCCTTCTTTCACCTTAGAAATTGCTAAAATTAGAAATATAAAGTCGTTACAGGATGCAGAGAAACTAGTTTATGCTTTTATTACATTGAGATTAGTCTACTGTAACGCTTTACTTTAACACTTAACGGTCTCGCACCGCAGTATCTGGGTGAACTTCTGTACCAGTATGATCCTCCACGCCTACTTAGATCAAAAGGTGCAGGCTATTTGTTGGTACCTTAAATAATGAAGACTACAGCAGGGGGGCAGATCTTTCTCTTATAAAGCCCCACAGTTATGGAACAGCCTTCCAATCAGTTTTTGGGACTTAGACACAGTCACTGTGGTTAAATCTAAACTGAAAACCTTTATTCAAGTCTTTTATCGGTATGTTTTTCTTAGGTAAACAAACAGATTTGGAGGGTCCATGGATATCGAGTGTCATCCCCTCACTATCACACGTTCACTTAGGTTTGTTGACAGTGGTGTGGTGGGTCGTCTCTTATCCCAGAGATCCCTCATATCTGTTACCTTCTGGCTCTTCCTTATCTCCCTGTAACCCCTGAACTTTCTCAGAACTACTTGTTCAACCTCCACATTATTGAGTCATTTGTGCTCATCATAAGAACATTTCTTCTTACATTTCTTGCTTTGACCAAATTGCGAATGCTTTTGTACATTCATGTAATGGATTGTGTACAAGTGTCTGCTGTTTCCTACATTATCAGTTGTTTATGTTGATGTTAATCAAAATATATTCTACTGGTTTCACCTGAATAGTTTTAACCCCCAAAACATCTCAGCATCAGTTCACTGTATACGTCATTGAATGCAAAATGATTAAACCAGTTGTCACTCTGTCACTTTCAATTTCTATTAAAATTTACTTATGTAAATGTGTTGAACTGATGAATTGTGCAGATAATTCTTGAATGCCACTGATAAAGGTGAGTGAACGGCATCAGATCAACCAATAATCAACCAGTTCTCTAAAACAATCAAATCAATTGGAGAGTGAATACAGACAGAGCAAAATATAGAATTATACATTTTAAAAATAGATGAACAACTAATAAACAAACGAACACTTGAACAGTACATTAAAAGTATGAATCCTGTTCGGTCTCTTACAATCAATATAAATCAAATATCTAATCAAATAAATAGATTTGTGCTGCTGAGACTCATAGATGCCAAACAGAAGGAAGTCAATTTTTTTGCATTTTCAGTCACTGTGATCCAAACCATAGTTTATATCAAGATATTTATATCATCTATGTCTTCAGGACCACTCACATTATATCACCTCATTACTACATGCTGTTTTTGCACATCTTTTTGACTGCTGTTATTGTTTTTGTTTTGTGTTTTTGTCCTGTGTATCTGTCTTGTGTTGTCTTGAACTGTTTGCATCAGATTGCACACGATGCACTTTATGTGAATGAAAGGAACATTCTAAAGGAACGTTGTTTCATTTCACTGTGTACTGCATCAGCTATATATGGTTGAAATTACAATGATATTTTCTTGACTTGACTTGACTTGAGATGTGCAGCGTCATACTGACAACATGAATACATATTTTTAAGATTGTGTTTGTGAACAATGACAAAAGGACTTTTTATTCTGCTGGGAATGAGATGTTCATTGACAAAAAATATTTACTTTTGAGAGATAAGGTTTCTTTAGAAAAGCCCAGGCTTTTGCAAGAAATTCAATGTTTTGTGCTGTTTGTACAAATTGTTATAAGAAATACACTTACTGCTTTGAAATATTAAGGATAATTTGAGAAATGCTCCAAATCAGCTGAGAAAAGCTGTAAAAGGTAAAGTAGGGTACTTTATTGTCATTAAAAAAACAGATGACTCTGTCAAATATATATATAAATATATGCTGCACATGATTACTGAAGTGTGTACATACTATATAACCATTAGATGTATATTGAATAGTACATGAGAAATGAGTGCACTGTTGTGCATGTAGCAGAAAAGGAAAGCTAAGTGTAAACTGGCCCTTCATACATATGGTGATTTGTACGATGGTGGTGGGGGGTGTGATAGCATAAACATGCATCCACCCTAACCCTACCTACCACCATTAACACCTTTCCACCCTAACCCTACCTACCACCATTAACACCCAGCCACTTTAACGACACCTATCACCAAGATACCCACCACCCATAACCCCGCCTACCACCATAATTCACACACCAACATAAATAACCACTAATTCTAAACACATCTACCACAATAAATACACACCCTCCCTAAACTCGCCTACCACCATGAATACTCATCCACCCCCACCTCGTTTACCAACAACTACTCACCTATTCAATCCCCACTTACTATTATAACTGCCCACCCAACCTAACCTTGCTTATCACCTTAACTATGCATCAATCCTTACCCGCCTACCTACATAACTACTTGAACACCCTAACTCCGCCTACCTCCATAACTACTTGAACACCCTAACTCCGCCTACCTTCCTAACTACCTATACACCCTAACTCCACTTACCTCCATAACTACCTATACACCCTAACCCGCCCACCTCCATAACTAGCTATACACCCTAACCCCGCCTACCTGCATACCTGCATTTACACCCTTATCTGCCTACCTCTATAACTACCTATACACCCATCCCTGCCTACCTCCATAACTACCTCTACACCCTAACCCACCCCCCTTCATACCTGTTTATACACCCTAACCCTGCTTTCCCCAATACTACTTATAAATTTTTTTGTCCTCCATCTACCACCCATCCTTTCCCTGACTACAACCATAAATTTCCAACCTATCCACATTTACACATATTACTACCCACTCATCCTAACTCCACCAACCACCAGAACTACATATCCGTATATACTAATACATATACATCAGATGGTATGAGAAGAGTCTGACAATTTTTTTGGCTTTTGTCTGATCTACACAATACTCATCTACACTTACATCACAGGACAGGTCACTGTCTGAACCACTAAATTGTGAATAAATATTTTGTTTGTTTGATTTTATCTGAAATGTCGCTTCCTGTCTCTCCTTCTCAATGTCAATGAATTATTCAGGCTTAGATTTGTAATGCAAATGCAATCGCATTCCATTAAAATGCAGGACTGTCGTTTGTGATTGTTTTTAACACAGTTTTTGTCAGAACGTGATATCAAATAGCAGTTGTGGAGCAGGGGTTTGACTCCAACGGGGTTAACCTCCATAAGCATCAACCCACTCTAACCCACCCTAAACCGTCCTACACCCATTACCACCAATGTGACAAAATCAGTAACAATGGCTAAAATAAACATATTAAATATAATAAAAGTATTAAAAAGTAATATCTAAAACGGATATCATTCATGTTTTTATTGCAAAATGTAGCTTTAATAAACTCACTGACCTGTTTAGCAACCCAGTGGAAAAACATAGGAACTGCAACATGGTCTAATCAATCTTAATTGAATCAATGCCCAAAAATAATCATACTAAAGGAGCAAAGGACAGAACAATTAATGGAAGGGTTGCCAGAGCATCACTTTTTATGCCAAACATGCGTGAAAGATTCTCCACAGCCTCAAAGATTATCTTACAATCCTACAGATTGTATATAAATGTTACAATTAAAAATCACAAATCTGTCCACCCTCATTTCTGCTATTAAATAATTTGCATCAAGCTACACTGTAATGCCATTCTGCTGCACCAACATATATAGACACAATGTTCTAAATGTGTGTGTGTGTGTGTGTGTGTGTGTGTGTGTGTGTGTGTGTGTGTGTGTCTGTGAGCATTTAAATCAGCTTCATTTCCCAGTCTGTACGAAGTGAATGTTCACTCTCTTTGCATTTATTAACATATAATAACCAGAACACTTCTACATGGTGTATGCGTTTGGAAAAACAATGAGAATATAAAAAAAGGAACTCTGTTTATCAGGACATTGTTGTATAATGTTGGCATTGGTGCACAGCAGGGAAACTGATTACACACAGAAAATCTGCTTCATCTGCTGTGGAAATGAAAATTCATTCCTTTTGATCGTATGTCAGTGTGAATTCTTCTGACAAGGTAATCATGGGAACGTGCTGAACGAGCAAATCCGAGTGAACCTGAACACAATTTAGGCCGTGATCAAGATCAGAAAAGAGACGATGGTTTCATAACATGCTTTAAGTAGGAAATTAATTCATTTCATCAATAAAATGTAATAATAATAAAAATGATTTTTTTGTAGATTCTACTTGTTTCACCAACCTTGATATGTGTTTCTTTTTGAATATCCTATTGCATATTTAGTCCCTATTTGCCCTATTTATAATTCCCTCCACTCTTTTGGGAAGATCTTCCACTAGATTTTGGAGTGTGTGTGTGGAGATTTGTGCTCATTCAGCCACAAGGGTGTTAGTAAAGTCAGATACTGATGTAGATGATCAGTGTAGTCAGCGCTCACATTCATCATGTTCAAAAGGTTTTTTGCTCTATAGCAGGAGATCTTCCACTCCAACTCATGTAAAGCATATCTACATGGAGCTGACTGTTCTACAGCATCCAAAGACATCCTACACAACTGTGTGCCTCCAAGTTTGTGGAACAGTTTGGGGAAGAACCACATCTGGCTTGGAAAGTTCACATTGTGTAGATCTTGCAATGCACCCACTGTTTAAGGCAAGTTCCTCTTCGGGAACTTGAGCTGCGTCACAACGCTTCCGTTGCCTCCGCATTGCTCATGCTCTGAATCACGTGTGAAATCCGGCCAAAGGCAAGTCGTGACGTCACCGGCGGGGCGACGTCGAGAACCAGGAAACTACAAAATGCGCGAGCAATGGAGCGAAGCTAGCTTCTGTTTGTTCAGGTAAGAGTTTTGTGTGTGAATCTGTGCAAGCAATGGCTCAAAGCAAACAAAACTTTTGCACGTGTCCCTTCTTTCCCCCGTTTCATTACAGGGGGTGACACAGATGATTTATGCGTTGTTTGCTTGGGAGTGGAGCATGTGTGCATGCTGTTGGCACGCTGTAGCCACATTGCTATTTGCACACTCCACTCCTGAAGATCGCTATTCGAGGAGAGGGCTCTCCATCGCGGCTCAGGTCCTGCTCTCGCCAAGGCAAAATGCAAGCACTGGACACGTATCTTCACAGGACGAGTCCGTGGAGAAAGTCGGAGCAGCTGTTTGTCTGCTATGGCCCTCATAGGGAAGGTTTTCCTGCCAATAAGTGGACATAAGCAGGTGGATAGTGGATGCTATTTCCTCATCTTATAAGTCCTCTGGTCTTCCTACTCCCTTCGGAGTCAAGGCTCATTCTAACTGCAGTATGGCGGCCTCTACGGCCTGGTCCGCTGGAGTATCTCTCCAGGACATCTGCAACGCTGCAGGCTGGTCCACCCCACTGACCTTTGTCAGGTTTTATGACCTCGACATCAGAGCCACTCCAGACTCCTCCTGTCCTGCGTTCTGGTTGTGCTCAGACACACTAGGCAGGGACTGGTCAGTATGGCGTGATTTGACACTTGTTTCCAAAGCGCGTGACGCAGCTTGAGTTCCCGAAGGGGAACATCTCTAGGGTACGTATGTAATCCTAGTTCTCTGAGGGAACCAGACGCTGCATCAACATGCCATACTTCCTGCATCCCAGCGGTGCTTACCTTCTCTTTTTTTCAGAAGCTAGCATCGCTCCATTGCTCGTGCATTTTGTAGCTTCCTGGTTCGTCTGGTGACGTCACGACTTGCCGTTGGCCGGATTTCACATGCGATTCAGAGTGTGAGCAATGCGGAGGCATTCCCAAAGCGTTGTGACGCAGTGTCTCGTTCCCTCAGGGAACTAGGGTTACATACGTAACCTAGAGACGATTACTAACAACTACAAAAAGAAACAAACAACAAGGAAAACCCATTTTTGAATTTGTATACATAATCTGTCCAGTCTGTCCAGTATTCCTATTCAGGTACACACTAATATATTTGTATATATTTCTTTTTTTACATTTTGAAACATGTCTGTTAAACCTACTTTCGTTTTTTTAGCACTCAGACAAGATCAGGATTGAGCGAGAAATTCGATATCAGAACCATGTTAACAAATACTTTTGAGGGTCAGAAAACTGGTCTAACTGCTGAAGATATTGATTAGCTTTAGACGTGTTCATCGAGCTGGAAACAGACACAAAGACAGACAGACAGACAGACAGACAGACGCACTTCAGAGAGTTTAGATCAAATAGAAATAATAACAGTATTCCGTAGTTCCCTCTTCTCTCTTGGTTGTCTTTGGCAGAAATCATCTGTAATGTTTTTGTGTTCATGATGCAACTCCTGGAACAATAAGAATCCCATCATATATTACTTACACTTTCTTTAAAATTGTATCAGTTCACAATTGCATTGTTGCTTTTACCTGGATAACAGATACAAGGTTATGTTTCAGTCATCATAAATCCAATATTACATTGGGGATCATATGGAGGTGGAGAAAAACTGAAAGATAAAACAGAAATTCAGTTTGAGAAGTAAAAATAAAGCAGTAATAAACCCTTAAAAATTTTTTTATAGCTTTTGTAATCTCTATATCGGAATCTGGACTGTTTGTGTGTAGCAATGGAAAGAATATACATTTTAGAAGAACAGCAAGAATCGTCACGATTCAGAGAAAATACTTTATTAGAAATGTGTATAAATGAATGAAACACAGAACAGGCGAACACATTCAGACAACAAGCCAATGACAAGAGACAGCGAAGTCCAAGCAAGAACAAAAGTTAACATCGATAAGAGCTCACAGTGTTCTGTGCTATAATATTGTTAATGGCTGAGAAAACAAGCCAATTTATTTCATCTTTACAATAAAGGATTACTTTTGAACTTTATGCCTTTGTGCTATTTTCTTTTCACATGATTCAATTATTTCACAATGGACATTGTCTCAATGCAGCTTTAGTGAATGTAAAAATTTTAATATATGTTAATTATGTGTATTTATCCCCAATGAGCAAACAAACAACTTCTTTAAATGGTTTTAGAAAGAAACCTTGAGAGGAACCAGACTCAAAAGGAGAACCTATCCTCATTTAGGTGACACCAAGAGTGTGTAATAAACCATTAAAAGATTAAAAACACCGGGAAGTGAGTAATATCATGAGCACCAGAGTGTGTGATTATGAGTAACGTCCTTTCTACAGTCTTCTACAGTCAGGTGGAGTTGTGGAACCAGAAGCTCCTGAACAACTCTTAAACATTTGAGATCATTATAGATTTAACACACCAACTCCTCCATATCCGAGCTTTTAAATGATCAATGATGGAGAAACAGCATATGTAGAATGTTATTTTGAGTATTTATTAAGAGGTTGTTTATGCTCAAAGTCTAATGTCTGAAATCTTTGTTAATTCCAACTAGCGTTGGTATGATCTCTAGATGGTTAGGGATGGGGATTTTCATTTGATTTTGTGATTTTCTTTTGATATATTTTTTCTTTACACAAGATTATAGTATGTTCATGTACTCTGTTACTGTACAAATTGACATTACATTTACAGCATTTAGCAGACGCCTTGATCCAGAGCGACATTCAAAAGTGCTTTGAGTCTCTATCAATAAATAAATCAACACTGGTTTAGTAGGTTACCATCAGGTCTACCATCTAAAGTACATCTGAAGTAAACTGAGGATACCACCAGCTTAAACTCTGTTCGGAGGATTTATAGCACACTTTGTTTTTTGACATAAAACAAACAGGGAAAATAAGTGCTTATTTAAATGTTAAAAGAAGAGGTAGGTCTTCACCCACCGCTTGAAGATAGGCAGTGACTCAGCTGTTTGGCCATCGAGGGGTAGTTCATTCCACCACCTCAGTGCCAGAACAGAGACTTGATGTATACCTACTTCTTACCCTGAGAGAAGGTGGGACCAGTCGAGCAGATCTGAGGGGGGGTGCAGTGAAGGAAGGACAAGAAAGTGACAAGAGCTTTACACGTTTCATTTGTTTGATTGTCATTTATTAAATTACAGGATACATGATTAAACAAAAATGTAATTTGTTTATTTATGCATTATTAATTCACCTTCAAACTTATTTGAGTGTCAAAATCAGGAAATACAGGAAAATTATGGAAACAGAAGAGGGTCAAAATGAAGTAAAATCTGAAATAAAATCTCAGTATTTCTGTGAATGCTTTGTGGCTTATTAAAAGCATGAATTCGACTAATAATATAAATCAAATTTAATAAAAATAAAATTGTGGTCATAACAAGCAAGGGACAAATCTAGGACGTATGTAAAAATACAGGGGGAAAAGATCAAAGGTCAAAGCCTTGGAGAATCAGGAAACGTTCACTGCAACAAAAGGTACAAAAAGTCATAATATTTTCTTGGCTCGCCTTTTGATTTGCTTACAACACACACTAGAAAACTGAAGTGTTTTCTCCCGATCAGCCTCACTGATAAGTGGTTTCCATAAAACTACACAGCTGTTTAACACCAATCCTTTGATTTCTGTTCACGTTGTGTCTGTGGAAATGCTCTTACTTTTAATTATTGCTTGTTTATACTATTTGATTTCACCACATTTCTTCCTTGACAATGATGGTTCACTACATTCTTTTCAGGTTTTAATAATGATTTGCTCAGTTTTTAACACAATTTTAGTAGTTTCAGCAAATCTCTCTAGTTTTCTTTGCTTGAATACTGCAAGCCAATAAATTAGACCCTTCTTAAACAAAGTAACATCTTTCCCACATTCACAGGATACATCTTCTGACATGGTGGTTCAAGAAATGAGAAGCTGCTCACTGCATCAGTTGGGGTTCAAACATCACTGCACTAATTATCCAATAGAGCTCTTACCTAGTTACTTACTGTATATACAGGTGGTGTTTTTTTCATGGCTTGACAATGTCCTGATGAACAACAGTAGTGGGAAATTGTGGAACCTGATGCAGGTCAATACCAGGAAGTAAAAGGAAACTAAAATGGAAAAACATTCAGGAGTTTCTCAGGAGACCTTTTTTCAACCTTCAGGAGTTAGATGGTTGTGGTGCAACAGCAAATGCAATTCTGCTGTATGTGGAGTAAACACAATTTCTTTTTGTCATTCATCATCATTATTAAATTAAACTTGTACCAACAAAGGTATTACATTTAATTTAATGCTACATACACCAGATCATAACTTTATGACCACTTACCTAATATTGTGTTGGTCCCCTTTTGCTGCAAAACAGTTCTGACCCATCGAGAAATTGACTACCTCAGCAGTTTGAACTACAGAAGCTCGTCTGTAGGATAGGACCACACAGATCAGCCCACAAGAGCTGCAGATTTGGAGATGTTGTCTTCTAGCCATCACAATTTGTCAAACTCACTCAAATCCTTATGCTTGCCCATTTATCACTACTTTTTACACATCAACTTTGAAAACAAAATGTTTACTTGCTGCCTAATAAATATATTCCACCCACTATCATGTGCCATGATGAAGAGATTATCAGTATTATTTATAATGTTATGTCTGATCGGTATATACACACCCTATATTGCCAAAAGTATTACGTCACCTGACCTTTCCGGCGATAGGAGGCACTCAATTGTACAGGACATCTTTAAATGTGCTATAATAAAATAATGCATTCACTTGAACAAAACCCAAACCTGTTCCAGCATGGCGATGCCCCTGTGCACAAAGTGAGCTCCTTGAAGATATAGTTTACATCCTTTGGAGAGGAAGATCTTGAGTGGCCTGCTATAGAGCTCTGATCTCATCCCTACTGAACACCTTTTGGATGAATTGGAATGTTGACTGACTTCTCAGTTCTTTAGTGAAACCAGATTGTGTTGATGTGTGTGTATGATAGACAACACCTCAGCTCAATTAGAAGCTGGGTGATTGTGAGCACTGTAGGCTAAATAAACTATAGTCTGGGCCAGCCAAGATTGAGGGCCACAATGTTTCTGAGTTCTGCTGTGGCACATTGTCATTTCTTTAAATGTACAGTATATTAGAGAGCCATCGCACAAACTGTTAATGCTTTTCCATGACTAAAAATTATCTACAGAAATGAGAATGAATGAAAAGATCCCTGAAGATTATAACGTTTTCTACGTGTAAATATTAAAAATAGTTCCTATATGTACTTGGATTTTATACAAGATCTCATCTATTCTGCAGCTCTTTCAGCTTTACAGTAGAAATGATTTGATTTCTTATCAGTCACACAAATGGAAATTGCAGAGGATTTTTCAGCGTGTCATATCAGACTCAGGGGGATGTGGGGGGACGAGGATGAAAGAGTTGGAGTGGGGTAAAAAGACAGGGTATTTCTCCTAGGAATGTGAACGAATATGAATTTAGAATAAAGAGGGACACATAGGGACATGTTCCAATGTTGTCTCGTTCTCGGTCTGTCTCTTTTTAAAGCAAATTTACAGTCAAATAAGCTTTATTGGCATACAGCACGAGTCTTTACAAATTGCAAACATGAAACATACAAAATACAGAAATGACCAGACACGTGAACAGCATCAACATGACCATGTGTGAGCAATAACAAGCCCAAATGACACGCTGATGAATGTAACAGGTTCAGAAACTTGTGTGATATAAAATGTGCAGTGGTTTGTGGAAAACAAACGACTGGAATTTAAAAGCTGCATGGGGAATATAAAGAAGAAGAGTTTTACTATGTTGTAATGTCTATGTGTTTCCTTTGTTCTTCAAAATAATTTGCTTTACCACCAGGGATAGAATAAATTTAGGAAAGGTAGAATATCGATTGCTGGTGCTAAGATTCTCATTTGTTCTTTTAGGTGGCAGATATTTCCTGTTGTAGTTAATGCAAACATCCTGAATTCTGCAGCTTCAAGGAAAATCTCTTTACAGGACAGAATGAGGTGATAATAAGTTTCATTATTATAATTCCAGCGTTTCTTTGGGAAGAAGGTGAACGCTGACTGCACCCCAGGCCTCCTCACCATCTCACCATCTCACCTTACATCACCACCTGACTTTACTAACACACTTGTGGCTGAATGAATCTCCAGAAATCTCCACAGAATCTCGTAGAACATCTTTCCTGTAGAGTGGAGGTTATTATAGAGGCAAATAGGAACATTGGGAATGATGGTCTTAAAAATGTCTGCCTTTTTGTGCTTCCTCTCTGCCTCTTAGTTTTTTGGCTCTAGAGTTTTGCTCTGTTTCATTGTCTCCTTTCTGCCTTAATGCTAGCTCTGGTAGGTTGAGAACATATAAACTTGTGCGCATACCTACGTTTAATTATGTAGCTGTTGCTGAGTGTGTAGACACATTAGCTTAGAGTGTAGACGCCACTATTACTTGCTCTGTTCTTTCCCTTGGCACCGTCCAGCTTCTCCCACCTTCTCCTACCTCCTATTTTCACTTGCAACTTTCAGTTGGTGTTTTACATTTACATTTATAGCATTTGGCAAACACCATTATCCAGAGTGCCTTAGATTTCTCTCATGCATGCGACTGAGTAGCTATGGGGTTAAGAGACTTGATTAGGGCTTAAGAATGGCAGCTTGGTATGGCTGGGATTTAAACTCAAGCCCTTCAGATACAAAGCCCAGTGCCTTTACTGCATTTGTATGCAAATCATTTTGTTGTTTGTTAGACAATAAAGGCAATAACCATACCTCCAAACTCCTGTCCTTTTTATACCCAGCATCATTATTCTCCAACCATCTCACAATATTCCATTGTTCCTGAAATCACCTCTTGTCTTCTGTGGGAACATACAGTAACAACATTTCTGAACTGATCAATGAGCAAGAGGCTCTGCTGAATGTGGAATCCAAGAGAGTTTCCACACATTTCTGCTGTGAAGATGAGAACCAGAAAGCTTCACTACTGAAGAGAGAATATAAATGAAAGTGTGCTGGTGATGCTCCAGAGAAGAAACATTAAGGCAGAACTGAATGTGTGTGAGTGTGTGTGATGTACTCATGGGGGGGTTATAAAGCTAAATGAGATTTTTGTTTAATTCTAGCTAAGGGACTGTGTAATCACACTAACTGTGAGTCCTGATGCCAAAAAGGGCCAAGAAAGAAAAACGATCTTAATGGAATAGAGATGGAATGAGAAATGATGCAGACAAGAAGGTGACTATATGAGACAGAAGCATTTTCCTTCTATTGTATTAGTTTGTGTATATTTGATATATGAATATATGATAAATGTAATATATGATGAAGTGATTGATAATCAATTAATGAAATTAATAGCTATAAGTTAAATCTTGTTAGTGTTTTTGTAGGTCTTTATGATCATAAGGTTATAAAGTGATATAGAACACTAGTTCATCTTCTCTCAGTGAAAAGCGATCAGTGTTGGTGTGCAATAAAAGAGCTACTTAAGGTCACGCTAGTGTTCACACCGAGCCTGAAGCTTTTCCTACTTACTGCTGTATAAATCAGCACACACACACACACACACACACACACACACACACACACACACACACACACACACACACACTGAACTGTGAAAGGAAATACTCCAACATCTGTTCTATAATGCAGAGCCTTCTCTATTAGATGTTTTAATCAGCTTATTGTACAACAACTTTCTCTCTCTCTCTCTCTCTCTCTCTCTCTCTCTCTCTCTCTCTCTCTCACCTTCTCCTCTTTTTCTTCCAGAGGCTGTATCTATACAATCTGTCAAATTGTATTTTTCATCAGCGGAGCTATTTTCTGCACAAGACTGCACATAAGAACCATTCACACTCTGGGTCTGACTGAGTTTATAGCAAACAATATAATCGATATTTCATAGATGCGCACACACACACACACACACACACACACACACACACACACACACACACACACACACACACACTATTCTTCTGAACGATATGGAGATGAATAACGGACTAAGGTGAAACACACTCAGTCACTTCTCAGCATTGAAAAAGCTGTAAAAACTGACTGAATGGATCAAATAGTGATTAATTTTCCCTCCTTATTTTATATCCGACTCGTTACATCTTGAAATCTGCTGCCCCCCAAATCACAACTTACTTCAGTCTTTAGCTCTGTGTTCTGTATGTAGCTTAATGTTGTGTGATGGTGTTGTATGTAGCACCAGGGTTCTGGAGGAACGTTGTCTCACTGTGTACTGCGTCAGCTATATATGGTTGAAATGACAATAAAAGCTAGTTGAAGAGTTAATTCTGGTGCTATTCTTCATCATTATTCAGGAAATGGGAAATCATGGAACAAGGAGTTGGTGACCCTGGGGCGTCGGCTATTATTTGTCGAACCAGTGCGAGCGTGTTTCGAACTCCCAACCATTAGTTATAATAGAGCAGCGAAGCGGTGCACAATGAGCGTTCGCTGTAAAAGCCTTCTATAAGAATGGTGATAGAGTGAGTGCTGCACAAAGGGAAATTTACTGTCATTACCAGCGATTACAACGTGGGTGCGTCATTTTGAAGACACGGTATGACACATCGATGATGGAGCGTGTTGTGGAACGGAGGGCGAGAGCTCCTCACGATGGTGGTGTGGATTCTTTTTAAAAGATCGATAACTTGGAGGTTTTGTATCCAGATAGACTTTATTAACAAGATTACAAAGCCGAGTAGAGTTTACAAACACTACTCCAGAATCCAGTTTTGCACTCACTTAGACAAGAAATCTGTGCCATGTGTGAGCTCCTGTGGGTCATCAATAGCTTGTCACATACTTATTTCTAGCTCCTGTAAATAGGAACAAGGTCCTTTTCCTTTCATGAGTGTTTTCCCAACTTTGAATCGTTCTCTCTGCCCTACGCACACTGGAACCTTCATACAGTCAAATATATAATTATGAAATACTTTTATCTTATGAAAAAGTCACTCAGAGGCAGCAGATGTGGTTCGGGGAGTGTTAATGAGATCTTTAACTAAAGTGCAAAATGTAATTAACAGTCATTGTCCATTAAAATATGTTGGAGTAAAAAAGTACAGATATTGAATCAGAAATGTAGTTGTGTACAGAGGAACAGTTGATTAAATCTTTGATACTCAGTAAAAATAGAAAGTAGCCAAAAAAATACTTAAGTACAGTAACGAAGTACATTCACTCAAATACTTTACATCACTGGAATATAAGGACAAACATGTGTAGAGCAAATCAACATCTAAATCAATGTTTTCGGTCCACATCCTGACCTATAAAAAGTATAAAATATATATTTACGTATGCATTTCCACATGGAGAGCTTCAGCTTTTGAGACACAATTGTTTGCTGACTGTGATTTCCTGTTTCAGTCAGACCTGGTCTTCATGGTTAATCCAAATGTGGTTTAAAAACACAAAAATAACACAATCCGTTTGCTTAGACATCAATTTTACACTGATCTGTGAATGTTTGTCTCACCGAGTTCTGGTGCTCAGCCCCCAAAATGCTCTTTGCAGTTTTAATGATTGTTTACCTTGAAAGTCAAATTTAATTGAAACAGGAGATTAGAAAAAATGTCTGATGTAATTCTATTTATACTTGTGTTGTTGTTTTACAGGCACTAGCGGTACTGTGTGTACACTACTACTACTACTAATAATAATACTACTTTAAAAAGTTAATAATATGGGTGAATTAAAAACTGAGAAAACGTTTTTTCAAGAAGTGTGTCTGTGTGTGTGTGTGTGTGTGTGTGTGTGTGTGTGTGTGTGTGAACTAGAGAGAGACATCAATGATATTTGAGGAGTCTGTGGGCTCTTTGGCTTTCCACAATGCAGGAGCATTGTTTAATCTCCACTTTACTCACCGATTCACAGCCCCTTGAAGATCACACACTCATACACACGCACACACACTCATACACACACACACACCTCTCCGCGTGCGCTTCTGTGAAACTGAGTATACAGTGGAATCCGGAGAGGTGTAATGTTCATTGCAGTGTTTCTTCTGGATTTGAAGCTTTATTTGGGAAAAGACCTGAACACACACACATAGGAGGATAAAGAGCTGCTTTATCTGCGATTTCTTCTGGTTTTATCCCTGAACATGAACACAGCAGTTCAGGAGAGAAGATCAGGAGAGGATTTCATTCTGCTTCCAGAAACACACACACACTCAGGTTTGGATTGGGTTTCACTTTTTAGGTGGTGTAAGGTGGATACAGTGGACTCTGATATTTGCTGGTGTGTGTGGTGTGATATGGTTTGGTTTGGTTTCAGGACTGAACCAGATGTGAAAATGAACCAAACAGCAGGAGTAACAAACCCATACAGGAGGAGAAGCTCCACAGGAGTGAAGGTGAGTGTGTCATGAAGTGTGTCTGCTGTGCAATCAGATGGAATCGGATTCGGAATGGGTTTGTGCAAGCTCAGTGTGTCTGGTAGATGTTTAAAATGATGTCAGGATTTGCATTTGTATCTGCTGGCCCAAACATCTGTGTCTCTATCTGCCGTCCCGAACATCTGCATTTATACCTTCTGTTTCAACATCTGCGTCTGTATCTATGGTTCCATCAAAACATATATGGTGTGTATTTTTTGTTCCAAACATCTGTGTCAGTGGTTTTATTAAAACATCTGTGTCAGTATATGCTTTTCCAAACATCTGCATCACTATTTGCTGTTCCAAAAATCTGCATCTGTATTTACTGTTCCAAACATCTGCATATCTATCTGTGGTTCCATCAAAACATCTGCATCTATATCTGCAGTTCCAAACATCTGCATATCTATCTGTGGTTCAATCAAAACAACTGCATCTGTATGTGCTGTTCCAAACATCTGCATCAGTATCTGTTCCAAACATCTGCGTCTGTATTTATTTTTCTAAATACTGTGTCTATATCTACTGCTCCAAACATTTGGGTCTGTATCTGCTGTTCCAAACATCTGCATCTGTATCTGCTGTTCCAAATAACTTCATCTGAATTGACTGCTTCAAACATCTGTATCTGTTCTGACTGTTCTAAACATCTGCAACTCTATATATTGTTCCAAACATCTGCATTTGTACCCACTGCTCCAAACATCTGCATCTAAATCTACTGCTCCAAACATCTGTATCTGAGTCTGTGTCTGTATCCACTGCTCCAAACATCTGCATCTGTATCTACTGTTCCAAACAACTTCATCTGAATTGAATGCTCCAAACATCTGTGTCTGTTCTGACTGTTCTGAACATCTGCAATGCTATATATTGTTCCAAACATCTGCATCTGTACCCACTGCTCCAAACATCTGCATCTAAATCTTCTGCATCTACTGCAAATATCTGTATCTGAGTCTGTGTCTGTATCCACTGCTCCAAACATCTGTATCTGATTTGACTGTTCCAAACACCTGCATCTGAGTCCTCTGCTCCAAACATCTGCATCTGTGTCTACTGCACCAACATCTGCTCCAGTCTGTATTCTGTGGTGTGAAAACCTCAGCATTGTAGTCCTAAATTACATCACTGGCAGCTCACTATGAATAAATGAATGTAGTGTGTGTAGTGTATGAAAAGCTCTGTATTCTCCCCGTACTAGTGGGCGTGGCCTGAAGCAGTAATGCTCTCTAATAGCCAGTATTTCTTCATTTCTGGATTTATTTAATCTGCACATACTTCCAATCAGGTCTCAGCAGGTTTGTATATTCTATGCTGTAGCTCTTACAGTCCACTAGAGGTCACTGTTGTTAAGTTTACACTGAGCCTCCTGTAAACACTTCTCACCGCAGGCCTTTTCTCTTCTTCACCTGTATTTGCAGGACTTACTTATTTTTACTACAATCATAATAACTTCAACTCTTCACACGGAGCCTCCCAGGAGCTTCAGTGGTGTAAAATAAGGAGTGTTTGTACCCTAATGATGTTGAGAAGTCATGTTCATTCAGGCGAGTAGACCAAGTCTGTAAAGCTGGATTGCATCATGATTACCTTTAGAGTGTGTGAAACCAGAAGACCTCGGGAGATTTTGTTCCTCTTTGGTGACATTAATGAGTTGCGGAGACGTGGAAAGTGAGAGGGGTTTTACAGGACAAATGTCCTCAGAAGAAGAGGAACATCTGACAATTGAAACCAATG
Source organism: Silurus meridionalis (assembly GCF_014805685.1). NCBI lineage: Eukaryota > Metazoa > Chordata > Actinopteri > Siluriformes > Siluridae > Silurus > Silurus meridionalis. The sequence continues at coordinate 37,412,250 of NC_060887.1, forward strand.
TTTGTCTGATTCTCACTCAACAAAACCTTTTTTATTATTTTCAATTTTTTTTTATTTTTATTAATGAGAAATTGCCTTTATGAGAGATAATTCATCACAAGGACACGCCAAAGTCGTTGTGTGGATAAAATAGTAGGACAGTCATGAGTTTACACACTAAAAGATTCGATCTCCACAATGCATACACCATAAAGACAAAAGTATTGGGACACCTGACTTTTCCAGCCATATGTGGTTCTTCCCCGAACTGTTACCACAAACCTGGAGGCACACGATTGTACAGGGCGGCTTTTGGATGCGCTAGCATGAAATTTGCCCCTCAAAGGACCCAAATCTGTTCCAGCATGACGATGCGCTCGTGCACAAAGCCAGCTCCATGAAGATCTGCTTTTCATGGGTTGGAAGTGTGTGGAAGATCTTCTGCTATTGATCTGCTTCTGTCAAAAGACCCAAAGAGCGATTCATTCATTTTCTAGCATGTGAAAATCTCTGCAGGAAAACCTCTCGTCTCTTCTAGTCTGAGTCGTTTGTCCTTTTATCACGTGACTCACGTATGCAGTTCATTCCACAGGAAATAGAACACGAGTCCTCTGGTCCGAGTCGTTCGTCCTTTTATCACGTGTCTCCCATAGACGCTATGAAGGTGATTAAAGGATTAAAGGAACTAAATGATTAATAAAAAAAATTTGATGATCGAGATTCAAAGAATCAAATCACTAAAATGATCTGATCTTCCCATCACTAGACTGCACCTTAGGCCTCCTCACATCAACTACATCAGTACCTGATTTCAATAATGTTCTTGTGGTTGAATCCCCACAAGATCTAGTGGAACATCTTCCCAGAAGAATGAAGGTTATTATAACCGGAACAAATGTGGAATGGGATGTTGTGGTCCGCAAACTTTTGCCCCTATAGTGTATATATTAGTATAAATTTGACTGCTGTATAAATGCACTGTATACCAATGTGTTAATTACAGGAACGTAACGTTTACTCTAAAGTGCACCAGCTCTCGATCATCTCCCCCGTTATTCCTCCAGTCCACTGTAATCGACACGTATCACTCGATTCCTCGCACTGGAACATAAGAAGATGAGAATTGATCTTTGTGTGTGTGTGTGTGTGTGTGTGTGTGTGTGTGTGGTTTACCTCATTATTCATTTGAAATGTCTCTTATTCATTAGCTAGATCCTTAAACAGCTTTGATCAGGAAACAGAGAAGCTCATTTGAATTATAAGGTGGAGATACGGCATCGTGTGTATTTAATCCATCACAGGGTGCCGCACACACACACACACACACACACACACACACACACACACACACACACACACACTGTCACACCTAGAGGAACGTTTAGAAAGGCCGATCCATCTGATGGAAGGCAGGAGGAAACCTGAGAACCCAGAGGAAACCTTTAAACACACAGAGTTACTACTATTCCCTCTTTTTCTCTGTCCTTCTGTTCCTCTGCCTCTCTTTCTCCTCTCTCTCTCTCTCTCTCTCTCTCTCTCTCTCTCTCTCTCTCTCTCTCTCTCTCTCTCTCTTTACCTCTGTTTCCTTCTCTCTATCTACTGTTCTCTTTTTCCACCTACTCTTTCTCCTCCTGTCTCTCCAGCATTCACTTCATCTCTCTCTGCTGCTGTTTTTCCTTCTCTCTATCCTTCTTTCCCTTTTGTATTTCTCTCTCTCTCTCTCTCTCTCTCTCTTTCTCTGAAACAACATCTACTCTCTTCATCTCTTTCTTCATCTCTCTCCCTTTTTCTCTCTCCACCTCTAGCACCTCTTTTTTCTCCACCTCTCCTCCACCACTTTAAATCTTCTGCATTTTCTGCGTTTCTCCTCTTCTCTATCCTTCTTTTCACCTCTCTCTCCTGCTCTATTCATTCAGTCTGTTATCAGCTGAATCTAAACTGATCTGTAACGGAGTCTCATTCTGATAAATCAGACGCACTGCTATTCAAACCTTCTGAAGAGCTCAGCGCTCATATCCGTGGTGTATGTACAACTCCTTTCTCTTTACCTCACTCTCTACCTTTTTCTCTCTTGACTTCCTGCAGCCGGGAAAGCAGAAAAGAACAGAGAAGCTTCATACACTCATCTTTTACTTACACAGGAAATCTGGAAATATGAATGATTTGGATCAGAATGAAGGAGGTCTGCTTGTAGAGACAGGAATATTTGGATTTGCCAGTGTTCAATGCAGGAGGCCATCATTTAAAAAAAAAAGATCATAATAGCACTACAGGTTTGCTCTTTCTTTCATTCATTAGATTTATAATGTTTTTGGGTGAAAAAGCACAAGCTGAATGCGTGTAATCACGGTTCAGTCACACAGAGTACACCGTCTGCTGCGCTCGTTATCTACTGTCATTATAGTTCATACTTCTGAATAAGATCACGGTCATGAGGTCAGCCAGAGGTCAACTACACCACTGATTTATTCAAATACTCATTATATTGATATTCAGCCACCATCACTGTCTCTTTACAAAACTAAACATAAAAACTCTGCTGTCTTTTAGATATAAAAAGGGGTAGGGTTGCAAAATTCTGGGAATTTCCAAGACTGGAAACTTCCCATGGGAATTAATGGGATCGTAATTAATAGGAATACACAGTGAATTTACAAGGTTTATGGATGTGGTGAGGGAAGACATGCAGGTGGTTGAGTTGAAAGAGGCAGATGTAGAGTACAGGGGGGTATGGAGACAGATGATCTGATGGGAGAAGCCGAAAGAAGAAGAGGAAGAAACTGTGAATTTACAAAATTGCAGGTTAGACTATATCAGGGAACTTAAATGTAGTTAAAAAAGAAATCTTGTTAAAACAGCCAGATTTTATGAAGTTTCGGCTCCTCCATAACATAACAGATAAATTCTTAACTCCTGCACACAAAATAATTTCAAAAAATCTCCATCTTGGTGTGTATTCATGTAAATTACATAAATATTACACACGTTTATGTTTAAAACCTGAAAGAAGTCTCTCAAGCCTGCATTTGCAGTATTTGATTGAAAATCCAGAACAGTATATTTGTGAAACTTATATTAAGAAATATCTATAATTGTTCTACTTGCAATTAAATCAAAGTCAAAAATGCCATTTTTATATTTACATTGTATAATTATTTAATTTATACAGTTTATATACAGAAAATATTTCAGAAAATGTATAAATAGTTGCCATAAATTCCTGGTTGGTTTCCAACATGGAATATTTAGAAAGTTCTCCTGATGAAGTTCATGGAAATGTGCTGAAAAGTTTCTGGAAATTTATTTGAATTTTTCTGCTCTCTTGTAACCCTATGAAGGAGTAGCTCAGTGGTTAAGATGTTGGACTTCTGACCAGAAGGTCATGGGTTCAAATCCCACCTCCATTAAGCTTCCATTGCTGGGCCCTTGAGCAAGGCCCTTAACCCTCCCCTGCTCTTTTGTAAGTCTCTCTGGATAAGTGTGTCTGCCAAACGCCATAAATAATGTATAGATTAAAAACTGGATCTCTGACGCTGGAGAGCCCTTCTGTGAAGTTTTCCAAAAACTTCCATTAAGAAAAGGCGAAGTTTGAGACACCTGACCATATGATTGGTATGTGCGGTCAAAGCTGTGTAGCAGTAGATCTTCCACACCCAACCCATGTAAAGCAGATCTTCATGGAGCTGGATTTGTGTACAGGGGAATTGTCATGCTGGACCAGTTTTGGGTCTCCAAGTTTAAGTGAAGGGAAAATTTAACGCTACAACATTGATAGACATCGTATATAATTGTATGCCTCCAAGTTTGTGGTAAGAGTTTGGGGAAAAACATGGGACTGGAACTGCAAAATGTTCTCTTCTTCAACAGAACATTTTGCAGTTCCAGTCCCATGTTGATGTCCATATTGTGAGGGTGCGCAGAATTAATTTTACAGCATTTAGCAGATGCCATTATCCAGGGTGAGGAACAATTATCTCATTTATACAACTGAGTAGGTGAGGGTTAGGAGCCTTGCTGATGAGGGAGCTTAGTGGTACTGGGATTCAGACATAAAAGTCCATCATCTTCACCACTGAGCTAATAAATATACTGATTTACTTGTCACACTTGTGTACATTAGCACAGTGAAATTCTATCTAGCTGGTGTAAGCCATAATAAAGCACCCCTGGAGTACAGAGGGGTAAGGGCCTTGCTCAAGGGCCCAGGAGTGGCAGCTTGGCAATACTCGGGCTTGAACCCCCAACCGTCCGATCAGTAACCCATAGCCTTAACCACTGAGCTCCCATTTCCCTTAAATTTCTTACTTAAGTACGGCAATAGATAGAGAGATGATAAAAAGCCATTACAGAGACTAAAAAATATATAAACGGACAAATGAGAAGACACCAAAACAAGAGAGAAAGCAAGAGAAAAGGATTTTTAAACGAATCTGAAACTGCTTTGTTTGCCGAAAATGAAAAGTGTGTTTTCTTCTCGTGTATTCAGTCTGCTACTGCTGAGCATTTATTTTCTCTCGCTTCAGGCCTGAGCGAGCAAGAGCAAGAGCAAGAGCAAGAGCAAGCACCGAGCTCATCAGTGCCCAGGTAGAATAATGAGTTTACCGTAAATGTATGTTTTTCTATCCAGCGCCTGAGTCTCGGTCTGTCAGCGCTCTCAGTAGAGCGTAAACACCAGTAGAACCACCTGTAATTGCTTCTGGGGTTTGATTCTGGAAACATTGCACTGCAGACTCGGTCGAATTCAGTGAAGATTATGAGCATCATTAGGGATGTATACATTAAGGGGCACAATATCGAGGAAGAAAAGGGCAGCATGATATTTACAGTGCATTCAGAAAGTATTCACATGAATTGAAATAAAAAAGGATACAATGATTTTATAATTGTTTCACATCAGGCTGCACCCCATATCCCATAATGACAAGGCAAGAAACTAATGAACAGAAAAAAACCCTGAAATCTCTTCTCGCAGTTTTAGATGCATCATAATCATTTCTCGGGGTCATCTCTGAGATGTTTCTACACATTGAATGCAGTCCACTTGTGGCACAGCCAATGTCTGGGATATGATTTGGAGAGGACATGAGGGGAAGCAAGCTGAGTGCAGAGCTCAGAGTCAAGATTGAATCGAGGCACTGATCAAAGGAAGGCTACAAACCCTTTCTGCTGCACTGATGGTCTCTAAGACTCTAAACAGAAAGGATAAATAACCCTTTAGCATAAGACTGCAGCATATTGAAATATGAAAAATTGGACTGCATAGAATCCGAATGCACCATCAGTTCTTTATAGTTCATTGAATGGACATTTAGTGTCGCTCAGATGAGGATGAGGTTCTCTTTTGAGTCTGGTTCCTCTCAAGGTTCCTTCCTCATGAAGGCTCAGAGAGTTTTTCCTTACCTCAGGCACTATTGGTTTGCTCATAATGGACAAAGCTACAATTATAAGGAACAACTTCTACTTATACCACTTTAAAAATTTCTGTAAAGCGACTTTGAAATTGACTTGCCACAGTCACCATGGCTGTTTGGCTAAACGCCAACCTCAACCCTCTATTAGAGATTGTAGTATTCATTCTCATCAATTGCAGAACTGCAAGACTCGCCTGGAGGAGGCCGAACGAAGGATCGCCTTGGCGGAGGAGTTAGCAGAGAGTTCTGGCCCTTGAAAGTTGAGCTGCATTACTCACTGATCACGTAGATGAGAATGGCGCAAACAGATTCGCATTCTCGGCTTACCGGAGGGGCAGAAGGTTATAACACGGTGTCATTTCTCCAAAATTGGATCCCGGAGTTTCCTTATTTGCAGACTAAAGGTGGCTACATTAAGATTGAAAGGGCTCACCGGCGCACTCTAGCTTCCAGGTATCAAGGAGAGACCCAGACCGTTGGATGGTGTGCATGCATAACTTTGGAGACAAACAGAGGATTCTGTTAATGGATGGAAATCTGCGGTTTGAGAACAGTAAGGTGTCTTTCTGGAGATTTCTCCGCCGCTGGGTTCCGTAAGCGCAGGGAATTTGATTCAGCTAAACAGCGCTTGCAGGAGATTGGAGCTTGTTATGCAATGTTCTACCCAGCTAAGCTGCGAGTAACCAATGGGAACACCACCAAGGCTCTGTGGACACCTGCAGCGGTCTTAGATTTTATTACTCAGAAAGAGCAGCATGTACAACTTTGACGGTGACGGTGTTGTTCAAACTACCTTGCGGTGCCTGGATTAGCGCTGAATAGGAAACTCGAACTGTTCACTCTAATTTGCGTTCTTGACTTATTACTTATAGTTGTGACTGATCAGTGCGGACGATGTTGGAAACTTGAGTGAGTTGTGTTTGAAAGTGTTCTGTTCGGGATTTTCTGAACGGAAAGGATGGTTCTTTAGGACTTGTGTTCCCTTTATGAGAAGGGAATATGCTCCCTTTTCTTCTTCTTCTTTACCTTCTTTTTCTCATTTTTCTCGTTTTTTATAAGTCTGTTTTTGTTGTTTTTTTATGGTTGTTGTTATTATCTTATGATGATGTTACATTTGGTTTCTAAATTCCAATGTATGTTCCACTGCCCAGAAATGCGTGTGTTATTTATTTTTGTATATTTGTGTTACTTTACTGTATGTGAAATCTCAGTGCAGAGGATTGTATAGATGGAAGGCTTCAGTTTATCTTCAGTTGCTTCTTTGTGCCCTCATTGCATCAGAATGTACAGTGTATAGATGGTTAATAGCAATTTAAGAGTTTCAACATGGAGTGTAAGCTGTTTGCATGGTAAACTTAAAATCCTTCGGTTGGTTAAGTAAAGAGCAGGTTCATTTGGCCCTGTTGCAGGAGACCCATTTGAATGACAGGGAGTGCTCTAATCTTAAACATAAGCGGATCGGTCAAATTTATTTCTCCTCCTTTACAACTAGCAGTAGGGGGGTCGCTATCCTAGTGAATAGAAATGTACATTTTAAAATTTTGAATAGTGTTAAGGATAAGCGAGGCTGTTTTGTTGTTGTTAGGGGGTTATTGAATGGAGAGAGATAACCCTTTTGAATGTGTATTCCCCAACAGGCTTTTCTCCTGAGCTTCTCACTAAGGCTTTTTCAGATCTGTTGGACATTGCGTCCGGCACGGTGATTATAGGGGGTTTTAATTGTTTGTTAAATCCTTTATTGGATTGACTCCCTTCTAAGAATTGCCCTCCCTTTAAGCAATCTAAAGTCAAAGAGTTGGGCTACACTGATGTCTGGTGTACTTTTAACCCACTGCAAACAAAATTTACATTTTACTCCCCTCCTCATAAGTCGTATTCTAGGATTGATGATTTTTTGTTCCTAGTGCAATTTATCTCCAGTTGTACTATAGAATAGAATAGCATTTATTTGTCACATATACATTACAGCACAGTAAAAAATTTTCTTCGCATATCCCAGTTTGCTCAGAAGCTGGGGTTAGAGTGCAGGGTCAGCCATGATACGGCACCCCTGGAGCACAGAGGGTTAAGGGCCTTGCTCAAGGGCCAAAGAGTGGCAGCTTGGCGATACCGAGGCTTCAACCGCCGACCTGCCGATCAGTAACCAGCGCCTTAACCACTGAGCTCCCACTCCCCATTACTACAAGTAAGACTGTTGTTTCTGATCATTCTATGGTAATACTGGACATATTAGTGTAAAGACCTTCAAAATCTACTGAGCGCTGGAGATTCAACATGTTATTGCTCAAAGATAGTACATTTACCGTAATTTCTGAACTATAAAGCGCACCCATATATAAGCCGCACCCACTGAATTTGACAAAAGATGTCTACACTGAAACTAATGAACTTTACACAGGTTTAATGAAAGACAGTGTCTGTTACACGGTGTAACGGGTGAAATATGTTGCGCTTCCTTTAGGAGCATATCGGTATTTTGGGAATAGCCTGCCTGCCGCATTTTTCCGCTATTACTGCATGTGTGTGAGACCTGAGGAATATGTCCTTATTATTTTCTGATGCTCATTTTTAAGTTTCTTTGACTAACCCGTAACACTGTTGCCAAGAATACTAAAAAAGCACGAGTTTTGGAAACCTGTCTGTGCTTATATGATTTCTGTTGCAACTGGAGTTAGCGAGCTCTCCCTTCACCCAGACTCAATGCGTTACAACGGCTTGTATCTAAACAGTAGCCGACCAAGAAAGTCATTGTTCACTGTCTTCCTCCTTCCTTTCCCTTCCTTTACTATTTCTCTCGGGAGTTTATCTTTTGCCATCATTGTGCTTTTAAAAATCTCCATCGGTGGAAGTTTTTTCTCCCGAAGCCGTGCAGCTCAGAACACAGGTGAAGTTTCTGTTCGGAAATTTCATTGGTCTAATGTTATGGGGTTCAGTTTTTTGGCTTGAAGTTTGTGAAACCGGGAAAACCCAGGAAAAAAAATCATAAATAAGCCGCTTCGTTGTTTAAGCCGCGGGGTTCAAAACGTGGGGAAAAAGTAGCGGCTTATAGTCCGAAAAAGACGGTATTTCATATCTTAGTTCTGAAGTCAAGATTTTTTGGTCAGTTAATTCGAGGTCAATTGATGATTCCTCCTTGTGGGAGACTTGTAAAGCCTGCATCAGAAGATTGGCTATATCCTATTCTATTACAAAAATAGGAAACAAACAATGAAGCTGGAAAGCCTGGAATCAGAACTCCGAATGGCTACCAGGGATCATGTAAATGATCCTTCTTATGATAATTTGGAGAAACTGAGTGTAACACCTGCCTCCTTGGACTTGTTATCGCAGCAGGCTAACACTAAAATAGTATTTTCAAAGCAAAGATTGTATGAACATGGCAATAAACCTAATAACTATTTATCTTATTTATTAAAAAATAAATATAGTCATCAATTCATTACCTCTGTTAGGGATTTAACGGGAGAACAATCACTTGATTCTGGGGTTATACATTTTACATTTAAGCCGTTTTACTCAGATTTATATCAGTCTGAATCTTCTCCTCAACATGATACGGCTATGAAAAGCTTTTTTGACAGGTTAACACTCCCACGTATATCGGATGAACAAAGAATGGTCTTAAATGCCCCCATTTAAAAGGAAAAAGCCTCAGTGGCTTTACATAGGCTACAAACTGGTAAATCTCCTGCTCTGGATGGCCTAGGGAGCGAAGTGTATAAAGAATTTGAGCACTTTGTGATAGATCCCTTGTTAGCTATGTATGACCGTTCATTTATGAGAAATAGGTTTACTCAGTCACTGAGAGAGTCCAGTGTCTCTCTTATTCTTAAACAAGAAAAGATCCAGAGAATTGTGGGTCCTACAGACCGATCTCTTTGTTGAACGTAGATTCAAAGCTGCTCTCCAAAATCCTCGCATTGTGATTAGAGAAAATACTTCCATCTATATTTCAATCTAGAAAGGTTTGGCCTTGGTGATAACTTTATTCAATGGGTTCATCTACTTTATTCTGCACCTCGTGCAGCTTTACTTTATTTATTTACGTTTACACACTATCAGCTTTAAAATATTCCCCTTTAACTGCAATACAGCGCTCCCAGCGTTCCTAACACTTCTGGAATGTATCCTGATAGTCTTCTTTTTGAAGCGTGTCAAGCACCTTCTGCGATTTGCGCTGGATCTCCGCAATTGTGTCGTGAGCTGATCTTCATCTTCGAAGTCTGTAGGAGCCGGAACTGGTGAGTAGGGTGGGTGCGGAAGTAAGATCATGTTGTTGAGAAACTCAAGTTTGAGGAGAGCTGGGTGCACTTGTCTTTTGGCACACTGACTTATGAAAGTTGGTGCTCCCCTTGACTGTGTGTGCAGCCTTGTGCTGCCATCTGCTGGCATGTTACAAAACTAGTGTCAAATCCTTATGAAACCACTTTGTAGAATTATAACGTGGAAGCAAGTAGTGAAGTGTGTAGTGTGCACAAAGTTAGTGGCTTAGCCTTGCTAGTATAAAAGTTATTGCAAACATTTTATTATTTTATTAGTGTTCTTATATTTATTATTTATTTTTTGCTGAAATAGTGTTACTCCATGTGTTTACAACTATTTCTTATTCTAACACAACAGCTAAGCGAAATGAGCAACATGACGTCTGCTAGTGTGGAGCACCAGTCTCTACTGATTTATAATGTTTTCTACTAACAAGTTCAACTTCATAACTGGAGTTTAAACTGCTTCTGCTGGAGATACAGTTTCTGTGAGAAAAGCAAAAGCATGAAAGTTAGTGTACCTTCTACTTCTTCTTCTTTTAGCTTCTTTCATTAGGGGTCACCACAGTGGATCATCCATCTCAATACCCCCTCTGTTCTCTACATCTGCCTCTTTCAAACCAACTACCTGCATCTCTTACCTCACCACATCCATAAACCTCCTTCTTGGTCTTCCTCTTTTCCTCCTTCCTGGTGCCTCCATCCTCAGCATTCTCCTACTGATATACCCCATGTCCCTCCTTTGCACATGTCCAAACCATCTCAATATCACCTCCCTTACCTTGTCTCCAAAACGTCCTACATGCACTGTCCCTGTAATAAACTCTTTTCTAATCCCGTCCATCCTCGTCACTCCCAGGGAACATCTCAGAAAGTTAGTGTGTAGTGAAGGATTAATAATCATTACAGCCACTACCAGCTGTCTGATAGAAATTCAGATGATTATAAGACTTTAGAAAAGGGCAAGGCATCCTGAACGCTTTCTTACCTCTGAACCTAAAACCTTTACATAATACTAATTAGTGGTGTGAGAGAAAGAAAGAGAGAGAGAGAGAAAGAGAGAGAGAAAGAGAGAATGAGAAACAGATCCTCACCCTATACATTTTTCCTCAGTAATGTTCATTAAATCTGTGCTATCATAAACCTCCATCACTTACTAATAGCACCGAGTGTAATTGTGTTTCGTAGCCTGACCTGTGTGCTCTGAATTTTGATGTTGTAGAAAATGATGATGTGAAAGACAGAGAGGGAGAGAGAGAGAGCTCATGCAGTGACATTATGGAAATGTGCTGTTTATGAATAAGGGACTGTTAGTGAGTGAAATCTTCAGGACCTTCTCTCAGATGGAACAGCAGGAGGTGGAGTGAAAATAATTTACTTAGATGTGCCTCTAAGCTAAAGGTTTATGACCCCACAGTGAGGAGAGTGTGTGGAGTGTTACACAGAGAGATATTTTCTCTCAGCATTTGCATACAAATAAATTAAATTGAGTGACTCAACACACTCAGAGGACAAAAAAGTTCACTATACAAGACTGTACTACACAATACACTATTCTAAAATATACTGTACTATACAACACTATTTTATACCATACCAATCAGGCATAACATTATGACCACCTGTTTTGTTGGTCCCCCTTTTGCTGCCAAAACAGTCGTGCTTGTTAAGCATTAGCAGCATGGACGTCTTCAGCAGTTTAAGCTACAGGAGCTCTTCTGTTGGATCAGACCACACGGTCCAGCCTTACAGCTAAGCCATGTTGAGATGTGTAGTGATGGTGATCAGATGCAGTCTGTTGACATTAACTACAGTCCAAATCCTCAGAGTTCCTGTTCTTACTCTGTAAACTCATGGATCCCCAGGCCATAGATCTGAAACATCCCCAGCTGCACAGAGTCTTCCAATCGAAGAGAACACCACTCAGAGTCAGGCCTGGATGAAGTGGGAAGATCCGAGGAGAGGGGCAGGAACACTGGTCACTGGAACCTCAGGAGCATGTTTAACTCGACCGAGAGAGAGAGAGAGAGAGAGAGAGAGAGAGAGAGAGAGAGACAAGGAGTAACAGGGAGAGAAAGATATGAATTATTAAGTATCCTTATTGTTGTATAGAAGTTAAGGACATTGCATCGCTATGGCAGCAGAACTAAAAGGGAGAACCAGAAGGTAACACAGACATGAGGGATCTCTGTGATAAGAGACTACTCAACACACCATCGTCAACAAACCTGAGTGAATGTGTGAGAGTGAGTGGACGACAGCATACAAAGATTTGCGCCTTTACCTCAGAAAAACAAACTGACAAAAAGCCTAACTAAATAAATATGTTTTCAGCCTCGACTTGAACACTGAGACTGTGTCTGAGTCCCAAACACTGATTGGAAGGCTGTTCCCTGAGTGTGGGCTTTATAAGAGAAAGATCTGCCCCATGCTGTAGTCTACATTATTTAGGGTACCAACAGATAGCCTGCACCTTTTAATCTAAGTAGGCGTGGAGGATCATACTGGTACAGAAGTTCACTCAGATACTGCGGTGCGAGACCGTTAAGTGCTTTATACGTCAGTAGTAGTATTTTATAATCAGTGTGAGATGTAATTGGGAGCGGTGTAGACTAAATAAAACAGCGGTGATGTGCTCATATTTTCTAGATCTAGTGAGGACTCTTGCTGCTGCATTCTGGACCAACTGAAGCTTATTTATGCACTTACTCCATCACCCAGACAGTAAAGCGTTAAAGGTGTCGAATCTCAATGTAACAGTCTAGTTTTTCTGAATCCTGTAAAGACATCATATTTCATGTCATGTGTTCCAATATTTTTGATCACTTGAAAAATGTTTGAGTTTGAAGAATGAGGTGCCATGCATTAAGTTGTTTAATGCGTCTAGATTTAAATGTTTGGAGATTAAAGCTGAACTTCAGCTCTATTGTCTCGTATTCTTTGACGTTCATCTTGAAACCCATTGCCTTCAATGTATAGCAAATTTAGAAGAACTGGTCTCTCTGTTCCAATACCTTTGATGGAGACTGTTTAAATCAATGTCTGTATTGTTATCATGCTTATAAAAGATTATTAATGACACAGAGTGATTAGTAGTTATACACTGTAGGTAAGCGCTCAAAAAACTGAACATTTCAATTGAATTCTTCATAAAATAAGCTTTTTCTCTTTAATTGGTTTAAACTACATTTGCTTAAAAGGTGCTAGTGCAGGATAGGAAGTATGATAGTCTGGGATTTAATTTGATTTAAAAGCTAAAAAGCTTTTAAAAAAGTAAAAAGATGAATCTGACCTATCTGAACATATTCAGATAATCATAAATGTATCTGCATGTATCTGAGCCAGGTGTGAAAATTGACCAAAGAGCTGCTCTCAAAAAAACACATCTCCCAGAGGTGCATGTATCACATTTATAAAAACTGGAAATGTCAAGTCATATGAACAGGAAGCTGATGCTCGGTCTGAGGTGTAATATATATTCAGTATATATATAATATTCGCAACCTGTGACATTTCATTCAGCATCAGAGTGACAGTCAAACACTTCAAATTGTTCGCTACATCTGGTTTATTAAAGGTCTGACAGCATGCTTACAGCAAAAGACATATTTTAGCTCCTCCCCTGGTATTTTCCACCAAAATGTCAACTTTATTTAACTTTAGAACTTGTGAACTGAAGATTTTGTAGCATCCTAACTTCTATTGCGAGCAACTTAACTCAAGGTTAAAGTAACATGCTAACTGTCTCAGGGGGGATTACTTTGGTCGCAAGGTGGGAGGATCTTTTCGGTGCATTTCTGACCTCGGTGAGAAGACCGTCACAATAAGATGTGGCCATTATGGCTAATAGGGTGTGAAATGACTCATTTGCTTTTTTATTGGCTATCGCACAGCGCAGCTAGTTTGCTATGGCAAATTGGTTTGCGTTGATGACATCTCACTAATGGCTATCTCTAAAGCAAAGTTAATGTAGTGGACAGGGCTTGTCTCATGAATCTAAATAAAACAGAATAGGAGTCAGGAGAGAAAAATGGTCTGCAAGCTCAAACCTGAAGGGTTGCACGGTAATGAATAGGAGTATAATCGTTTTACTGTGTCTTTACTGACAAACTTAATGATGAAGCATTTTTACAAACGGTTGAGTCGACCCCTCCTTGCTTGTTACCTTCTGCAAGTTACAGTCTCCATATAAAAAGTATGATTCTTTGTGTAATTTCATCATTCCCTCAAAGAAATAGATACGTAATACTTTTTGGAAAATTGCCTTGAGATAGATTTAAATTTGTATAGGCAACAATGAAATTCAGCATGAGACTGTTGAACAGGAGAGCCAGGCTGAATTGTGTTCAGCTGTATGCTTGTCAGATGAAACCATTTTTTTCTGACTTGTTCTTTTTCCTTTCAGGAGAATGGAGCGATAGAATAGATGCAGATTTAACATTCTGGCTCGGTTGGGCTTAGTTTATTGTTTGCTTTCTCATGGTCGGTCACCTGCTAGGATAAATGTAGCACATAGCAGAAACATACCAGTCAGTAGCAGTATTCGTTTTCCATTTATATGCTGAAGAATGTAATATTTTATGGATTAAGATTTTGCCATGGCACAAGGGCTTGTCCAACTTTTAGTATACAGTATACATTACATACATTAGCAAAGCAATTAAACAGAATGTACAAAAGGTTTCCCGCCTGGATTTTTGGAGCCATGCATGAGGCTGGTCTGCAAATAAGTGCTTGGTGACAGTGACACCCACACAAGCCATTCAGGTTAAGTCTAAAATTGTAATAATAGAGCCTTCTGGTCTTTCACCACCTAGATGCAATACCAGCAGGGTGACAGGAATGCAATTTACAGCCATTTTATTTTTTGAAAGATTACACCTTTGTAAAGAAACCGGTTCTGAAAAAGTGGAATGTAACCTTGGTTATGTGGAATGCGCCTGAGATAATGTATGAAATAAAAAGTAAAAGGACTTTAAAAAACACATTAACCCAGTGTACATTCCCTGCATTGATAAAGCAGCACCAGAAAACTGTTTTGGAGTCTTTCTCTTCAAAGTTGTGTTAAGATTTTGGGCATTGAACTGGTAGATGTAGATGTGGTGATCGTGCTCACTATTTTATTAGAGGTTGATCTATCGGTTTTGCAAATTAATCGGCACCAATACTTGACTGCTAGAACTAGCCGCGCAAGTCCATACCGATTTTTTTCTGGGTTGTGTTATACAGTATGAGAGTGATATTAAGAAGTTTCGAGACTGGCTCTGTATATAAGAAAGTACTTTATTGATCTACATTTACACACTGTTACCTTCAAAATAGTCCCCTTGCCCTTCTTCTGGAATGTGTCCTGGAAGTCTTTTTTTAAGCATGTTAAGCACCTTCTGTGAAAGCACCTATTCAAGCACCTATTAGTGGCTACTGGAATCCACTGGTGGCTGCTGCGAGTACTGGTGGCTGCTGCAACTACTGGAGGCTACTGGTGGCTGCTGCGGTTACTGGCGACTTCTGGCGGCTGTTGCGACTACTTGCCGCTCCTGCAGCTACTGGTGGCTGTTGCAGCTATTATCAAATGGAAATGGAAATCTATAATAACTACCTGTCAGTTAGACCCCCTTCCAACATAATTAGTCAAAGTCTATCACTTTATTTGCTTTTTATTACTGAGATCATCCATTCTTCTCTCATCTTTGGCATTGTTCCCAACTTCTTTAACAATGCATCAATAACTCCTATACTCAAGAAACCAGGTGCTGATCCAAATAACCTTGATAATTTTGTCCAATTTCCAATCTGCCATTGTTATCCTAAATTCTAGAAAAGGTAGTTTTGGCTCAGGTGCAAAATCACCTATCGGTAAATAACTTATATGAACGATTCTTGTCAAGCTTCCGCTTTCACCATAGTTGTCAGGATCTTGTCAGGAATAGTACTGAGACTGCCCATGTCAAAACGTCTAATGGTCTTCTGGTAGCGGCTGACTCAGGACTTTTGTCTACTTTAATTCTCGACTTTATCTCAGCGTTTGACACTATCTCCCATGATATTTTATTAGATAGATTGCAGTCCATTGGATTTGGAGATGCTTCCTTGGCTTGGTTTACATCTTATCTTTCTGGTCGCACTTAATTTGTTCTGTTAGGCAATTTTAAATCTAAACCTATAAGCATCACTGCAGGTGTCCCACAGGGTTCAGTTCTGGGCCCCTTACTATTAATCATTTATTTATTGCCACTTGTCTGTATCTTTTGGAAACATGGTATCCAAATCCATTGTTATGCTGACGACAACCAGCTCTATCTGTCCTCTAAACCTACTTCTGACCTTCCTCCATCTTATTTTTCTAACTGTTGGTCTGAAGTTAAAGCTTGGTTCTCAAATAAGTTTCTTAAACTTAACAGTACTAAAACTGGAATACTCCTTGTGGGCAAATTTTTTTTTTTAGATATCAGTAATTTGTGTATTGACGGTTCCATAATTGCTTCTTCGACACAGGTTAAAAGCTTAGGTGTTATCCTTGACAATACCCTTTTGAAGCACATATTAAAAAGATCACCTGGACAGTTTACTATCAAATCCGTAATATAAATCGCCTCCACCTGGCCCACTCAATGAGGAGCACTGCAATTATCATTCATGCTCTTGTCACCTCACACATGGACTATTGCAATACTCTTTTTTTGTTTTTTCCCAACTCCTACACAAGTTACAGTTGGTGGAGAACTCAGCTGCACGGAAACAGACTAGAACTCCTACAATGGCCACATATCTCCTGTTGCTCAACAGCTGCACAAATGCGTTTTGCAAATATGGGTTCTCGAGCTTTTAGCTACGTTGCCTCCTGCATGTGAAATTTACTTCCTCTTGATATTTGCAACAGCAACTCTGTCTCTATTTTAAAATCTCATTTGAAAAGACATAATTTGAGGCAGCCATATTATTGACGTAATTGTACGTCTTTCTGTTTGTAGATGTTACATTATTTTAAGGTGTCCTTGAGTGTCATTTTAAGCGCCTATGCATAAAATGTGTTATTATTAATTTTTTATATAATCCATAGGTAATTGAATTGGTAATTAATATACCTTTAGACTCTTCAATACTTCCTGCATACTTTTTTTGCTTGAGTTGTTGCTTACATAATTTTTATAGTTAAAAGCTCTTTGTTTTATTAACTTTTTTTTTTTAATCACATCCCGATGTTTTTTTTTTTTTCATTATTAGTCAACATGCTGTGTGTAAAATTATTTCCTTTCGTCGCTCTAAAACTAAAGTAGTGTGGTGATACTGATTGGCTTAGCAGAGGATGAGATGAACAAAGAATGGCCAGTTTGATTCGTTTTGACATTTACACAAATCCTGTTAAGCTCTAGCGGCTTCGATCTGCCAAAAGTCATTCGGCCTCTGTCAGTGCCAAAAAACATAAGAAAACACAACACACACAAACACACACTGCAAGGCTTCTAGCATACTTTAATCTCTTTACACTCACAAGTAAAAACCCACCACGCTACACTTTTCTTTGTAACTGCAGTGCTGTGAAACTTTATTTCAATTGCATATTCAAGTAAGAATTAATACACATAAAATACTTGTTTGAGGATTATTACTCATCACACACTGACCTAAGGATTAATACTCATCACATACCCCTCTGAGAACCAGTGATGAACAAAGTACAGAAACCATATACTTGAGTAAAAGTAGAGCTACACTCTACTGTTTTTGCCTTCAAATGTAATTAAGTATATAAAGTACTATGATTTATTATAACTTATGTTCCTATTATCATCTTTGCTAAATCACCTCAGTTTATGTGAAAAGACTCGAATGTGACTCTCAGCACACTGATCTATTAATAGAATCATATTAATGACTCAAACACTGATTGATTTCTATTACAGTTATCATCACAAAACCTTCTTTTCAGCAACTTGTGGCGAGTTGGAGTCTGAAATTTCTTTCATCATTTATTCCTCTCTAAATGTTCTGCTTGATGTTGAACTGATGGTTAACTGTGTGTTGGTGATCAGTAGATACACCAAGCGCCAATCAGAACGAGATTAAAATAGAGCGTGCGCTCGACCCTGATTGGTGACTCGCTGCGTGTTTGAAGTTTTTATTCATTTATAAATAAATAGGAACGACTGATTTTGCTAAATGTAGTTGAGAAAAAATGTGATATTTGACTTTGAAATGAAGTAAAGTTAAAGAAATCTCCAGAAAATGAAAATCCTTCATTAAAGTACAGATGTACACTATGTACATTCTAGTTTTATATCCATTATGATCCCAGATGTCGGAAAATGATTGATAAAGATAGAGGTGTGTGATCACTGAGTAATAAATGGGCCAGAAAGTGGTGTCAAACATAGAAATGTCCATTTTTTTATTTGAGCATTGACTTTCTTTCTATCCTGGTTGCTCATGCTCCAACATGGAGTATCTCTTTTTCAGTCTACCTCTTTTAAATTCTGTACCATGGTGTAGATAAAGGTTTGTAAACACCTGAGCATAAGACTAGTATGTACTCTTTTTGAACTTCCTGTTCCACATTTAGTCCCCATTTGTTGTTATGATAACCTTTACTCTTCTGGGAAGATGTTCCACTAGAGTGGAAGAACCTTTGTGAAGATCCATTCAGTCAAAATGTGTGTTAGTAAAGTCAGGTAGTGATGTAGGTGAGGTGAGGAGGCCTGGGGTGCAGTCAGCATTCACATTTATCCCAAAGGTTTTTAATAGGGTCAGAGCTCTCAAGCAGCAGATCTTCCACTCCAACCCATGTAAAGCATATCTTCATAGTGCTGTCTTTGTGCTGTATTTGTGCTGGAAAAGTCAGGTGCACTAATTCTTTAGTTTATATAGTGTATACAAAGGTTTCCTGATGATTTCCCCTTTCCCCTACTGTGGAGGAGAGCAGGAGAAAACCACCAGTAGTTATTTGCTTTTTGGAAGTGCTTTAATTTTGGCTTTCCTTCTTCTTTTCCTCAAAAAAGTTTTTCAGCACTCTGTGACTTCCAGTTACTGAGACAGACGGCTTTGAGTGTTTCATATCGCTGGTGTTGATGCTCAATGCTCGAATGGTGCTGAAATTTATGTTCACAACCTTCAAAACCATTAGAAGCCAAACATCTTATCCACTACTGCCCTTACTGAGCCTCTGCTGTGTTTCAGGATGTGATGCGACGTGATGTGTTTTTGTGATGCTTTGGATAGGTTTTTGGTGCTCCTCATGCCTCTGGGTTCTTCTGTCGCTGCGTGACAAAACAGATGGAAAAAACACAAATCCTAAAGCAGAGTGTGTGAACAGATGGTATTGTAGGAGCCAAATGTTTATTTATTCTGGATCAGTGTTGAAATGTAATTAGTATCCCTGAGTTCAGTCTCAGGATCATGTGTGGTTTGGAGCTTTATACAGAACGATGTAGCCTTTGGGATGTGAACGATACTGGAGCAGGAAGTGCTGTTTGGTTTTGAGTGAACTAAAGAAAACACTTTGAACTGAACAGTGCTGGCGAAGGTAAAACTTCACTTTATAATTCCATTTTATTGTTAAGCGAGAGGAAATGTGGAGTTTAAGAAATTGTGGACTTGGAAGTCTCATTATCCTGCATGAGTCGGAATACGAATAATTGGGTTCTTTAGTTTTATAAATGCGTGTTTGAGGTTAGATTTCATAATAATGAGGCATTCAAATCTATAGAAAAACCATCTAACATTTTCTAATTCCTCCAACTGCTGAAATAATGTGCCATGTATTAAAGGTCATTATTATGTATATTTAATGAGATTATGTTCACATGACTATTAGAAATGCCATCTGCTGGGATTAGAGATGTCACACTAGCACTTTTGTCATATAATATATATATATATATATATATATATATATATATATATATATATATATATATATATATATTATTTTGTAATACTTGATTGACCCCACAGGGATATTCACTGTTCTTCACATGTTTCAGTGATGTAAGGAAGCTGGGCTCAGAGAGCAGGGTCAGTCATGATACAGCACCCCTGCAGCACAGAGGGTTAAGGGCCTTGTTGGGATGGTGGATGCACAGAGTGATACCGATAGCTGGGTTGGATCGTTGGTAAAAGCAAACAGCATGTAGCATCAGTGATTTGCCTCTAGAGGACACTCTTGAAATGACAGCGGACTGGAAGCCGGAAAAACTATCTGTATGGATTTTTGACCTCTAGATTTTACCCCCCACTGTCACCACTAGGACAAACCTGTAGGCACTAATATATAAATTCATATTTTATAACTGCTTTATCTCTGTAAAGCTGCTTTGGGACAGTTTAACCATTGTTAAAAGTGTTCTACAAATTAAAATGAATTAAAATGAAATCATTCTATTTGAATGACATCTGATCCAATTCTAAAGCGTATAGAGATCTGATATTTCTTCAGTTCCTCACTGACTTGTGGTGTTTCATTAGTGAACAAATAATTTATTGTAACAAATCTTTGAAGTGAATGGCATCCTCTCTTTTACTGAATGCAATCCGTGGTTTGTTTGGCCTACACCTCACACCTTAAACAAAGTGTCACTGTGGCAACTCGATCTGTACCCGAAACACAGTTTGTACAGTAACTCAGAATTTGTTTTATTCATAGGTGATATCGATGACTTCCTCTCATCGCCAACGTTTTTTTATGGATTATTTTGCTTTTTATGTACAGCTTCAAGAAGTCCTCACAATAGGAGAAAATCCTGACTGTTCTGCATATTGATGAAGTTAATGAATAAAAAATGGAAGGAAGGAATTTATTTACTCAATATTTATGAATAAATAAATTGAGTGAATGAATAACTATCCGGTGTGTTTGCTGAAATGAGTAGAACAGTTAAGAAGAGTAGTTTTTATTTTTTATTTGAGTATTACTCAAATGGGGTCTAACAAATGTAAACTATTCAATACAAATTTTGTATTTATTTAATTTTATTTTATCAATTTAATAAAGAAGTGTATTGCTGTAATTTGATTCATTCTATTTTATTAAAAAAAAGATTCTATTTAAAACAAGCAGGCATTTCATTTAAAACTGATTTAAAAATGTAAACAGTTCACAAATGACAACAATAAAGAAAAAGGACAAGCAATTTTTACGATTTGCATTTCTTCCCCATAATTGTACCGACATTGACTAAAAAAACCGAAGTATATACTGAACCGTGAATTCTTTACAAATTAGGAAATCAATCTAAATGGGAAAAAAATTGGTGAACGAAACCGTCACTGGAATGAAGCGATATTACCACAGATACCTCAGATCTGTAGTTCATATCTTAGAGTTAGACCGTATTTACTGTTTGACTGTAGTTCTTCATCTAATTCTGTCATATACGTCCTGTCATTAAATGTGTAAAAGCAGTAGATTAATCACAGGATTAGTTCAGGCATCGTGAATACTGTATTATATATTCTTGGGTTTAACCTGTTTCTGTAGACACCATCTTGATTTTTTTCTCTCTCTGTTACGCACACACACACACACACACACACACACACACACACACACACATATATCAGCCCGTAATGCGAGAGATAAATTGTGTAATAAAAACATTAGGGTTCTGGCAGGGCTTGTGTTTTGTGCGTGTGTGTGTGTGTGTGTTCTGTAGTATAACAGCAAAAACGCAGGAGAGTACAGAGACAAACGAGCAGCAGCTGCACCTCATTCTGCCGTGTTTACCCATTAAAACTAGAATTAGACGTCTAAACCACTGATACACGACAATAATCAGTCAAAGGAAATGAGATTTGTGAACTGTAATGATATTAGATCTGATTTAAGAGCAATCACGATATCCAAGTGCATCACATCATGATGCAGTAATACAGTGGCTGATCTTACTATCCTGTATTGATTCACTAGGGCTGGAGTCGAGTCCAGGATCAGGACTAACCCGAGGTGACGATCTAACGATCGAGTTAAAACCCAGTCTCAATGGAACGGAAGTCAAGCAGTGTTTCCTTCAGTACATTGCACAAGTGATTAGACTTTTCTCTGAGAGGAATTAATTCTAGGACAGAATCTAATCTTTAATCTGTAATCAGAATCCAGAGTAAAATATTCTGAATAAACCTGCACGCTGTAGCTTTTGGCCTTGAGATTCAGCAATCTTTGATGTTGAAAGTAATAATATAATAATTCATTTTTTTTCTCTTTATAATCACATAAAAAATGTTTCTGAGTTGTTCAAACCATTTGAAATCCTTCCTCCTCACATTTCTTACATAAATGGTGTGTTATGAGTTTCCTCTGTGGCCCGAGCAGCTCCATCAGCGAGCTACACTGTGCACCAGGTAAAGAGATTTAGAAAAGTAGAACCACTGCGAGGTCACAGGAAGTGAAAGAAAGCTGGAGGAGAAGTGGAAAATTTGATACGCTGTTACTCCCAGTGTAATTTGAGTAGGTACAGATTGTAGAAAGGCGTAATGAGATTTCATTTGCAGCTCGTTCATGATGTTATGCGTGTGTACACGGTGTATCAGTAGAGAGAGAACTTCATATTTCTGTTTCGGTTCTCTGAATCTTCTTCAGAAAAAGTGGAGATTAGTCATTTTATTTTCACTGTGGCACTTGGGTTTCTGTATTTATTCTGGATTTATGCTATTATCATTTTTCTCATGATCGTTTTGTACAACCTGGTTTTCCTACTGGGTAATTACAAGCTCACAACTCTTTATACAAGTCTCCATGAAGCTAAAGGTGTTCAGTCTTTTAGCAGAAAATCTGTCTCAATAAAGTCTTATTCCACATTTAGTCCCCACTTGCTATTCTTATAAGATCCACACTTTTGGGAAGATGTTCCACTAGATTTTGGAGTGTGCTTGTGGAGATTCCTTCAGCTATAAGGGTGTTAGTAAAGTCAGGTACTGATGTAGTTGAGATGAGGAAGCCTGGGGTGCAGTCAGCGTTCACATAAATCATGTTTATTAGGGTTGAGGTCAGAGCTCTATAGCAGGAGATGTTCCCCTTCAACACAATTAAAGCATATCTTCTACTAAATAGACATTCGGTGCCACATAGATGGGGATATGCTCCATTTTGAGTCTGGTTCCTCTCAGGGTTTCTTCCTCATATCATCTCAGGAAGTTTTTCATGCCACAGTCACCACCGACTCACATATAAGGGACAAACCTACACTTGTAATCAACAAACTTTTAGGCACTAAACTTGTACAATATTTTGTACTACTTTAGAAGCTCTTTATCTCCGTAAAGCTGCTTTGAAACATGTCCGTTATTAAACGCGATCTACAAATGAAACTGAATTGTATCTTCATGGACCTGGCTTTGTGCACAGGAGCATTGTCATGCTGGAACAGGTTTGGGACTCCTAGTTCAAGCGAAGGGAAAATTTCACACATCCAAAGACATCATATACAATTGTTTGCCTTCAGCTTCGTGGTGACAGTTTGGTGAAAACCCACATATGGCTAGAAATGCCAGGTGTCCCAATACTTTTGTTGATGAAGTGTCGATTCTTTTGTGCATTTCTCGCTCTGAATAGATAGATATCTGGCTTTTATAGATTTGGTTTGATCTGGTTTTAATGGATCCATTAGTGCAGAAAAGTGCCTAGAAGCTTCATCTTTCACTACTGTGATTTACTAACATCATCTTCAACTTATTATTAGAAACATTCATTTGAGTTTCTCTGGAGATTCATGTATGTACAGTATCACTGTTCAAATCATATCTGCTTTTTAAGGCCCCCAAATAAGTTAATTAATTTATTTTGTATTTTTTTCTGGATTTGTCGTGAGACAGTTTTTGAGATTGTATTTTTTGACTGTATTTTACTGTATGTAAATGTTTTTTTCTGTGTTTTATATAACCGCTTACGACGTGCTGTCACCACATCCTGAGCTGACGTAATGCTTCCAGATCTTTATTTTTTAATTACACACTATATGGACTAAAAAGTATTGGGACACCTTTCTTTTCAAGTCATATGTGGTTCTTCCCCAAACGGTTACCACAACGTCGGAGACACACTATTGTAAAGGATGTCTTTGGATGACCTTCACTTTAACTACAAGACCCAAACCTCTTCCAGCATGACAATACCCCTGTGCACCATGCCAGCTAAAAGAGATATGTTTTTTACATTAGATTGAGTCCAAGATCTCCTGCTAAGGAGCTCCAACCCTATTAAACCCCTTTGGGATAAATGTAAACGCTGACTGCACAACAGGCCTCCTCATCTCACTTACACCACTGATAGCTGATGAACACAAATCTCCACAAAATTTAGTGGAGCATCTTCCCAGAAGAGTGGAGCTTATTATAACAGGAAATTAGGGTTAATGTGGAATAGGATGTTCAAAAATTACATGCTTCTTATGCTCAGGTGTCCACAAACTTTTATCCATATAGTAAATTTCAGAAATGCTGTTTTTGCAAACTGCAAAAAATGACAAAACTAGCGTTGTAAACAATAGCATACTACCAATGATAAAAGAAAAACGAACAAAAGAAATGTAAAAATATGGTAACGATAGATCGAAATACCTAAGACAATGGTGAAAAATTACCAAACTGAGCAGCAAAACTGCCAAAGAAACTCCTCCTTGGGTTGGTAACAAAGATTAGTGCCATATTTTGCCTCCAAAAGACTCCCACAGTCTCATTTTTATGTGTTTTGTCACTTGGGGTAAATTTATCCTTTCCATTTATCTAAATCAGGGGATTACAGTTAACTTCAGCCCTCACGAACATCAACTTTGAACTCCCACTAGTGTTTAAATACTTGTTCTTGATTATTCAAGAGTGGCTAATGAATGATCACTGTTAGCATGTGCTGCTAATGCTAGTACCTACCCAGAAGCACACAAGGGCTCCTGATGGCAGACTACCTCACCTTACTGAGTGACGCTTCAACACTGAGAGACTGAAGGGTACAAATGGACGAGACAAAAACATCCTCATGCTGTATTAGTGTAAATCTAGTCTGAATTCTGGTTGTTCTAAAGGTTATAGATTAGTCTGTCTATCAACTCATCCATCCATCCATCCATCCATCCATCCATCCATCCATCCATCCATCTATCTATCTATCTATCTATCTATCTATCTATCTATCTATCTATCTATCTATCTATCTATCTATCTAATCTATCTAATCTATCTATCAGTTTGTGTTTATATATTTATTTACACTGATGAAAGGAGTCTCCAGTGTCAGAGTTGTATCAGTAAAGTTGGAACTTTCAGGCAGCTCCAGAACGAAGGAGTTTCTGCGCTGTTCCATCAGCATGTAACAGGAAACGATGTAGAACAGAGTCGTGTGTTTTACTAAGTGCTTGTTAAGAGCTTTGCGTGTGTGTGTGTGTGTGTGTGTGTGTGTGTGTGTGTGTGCGTGTGTGCATGAGAGAGATCTCAGTGAGTTCAGTCTGTCTCTTCATTTCTTCTCCAACTTCAACATGATTTTCGAGCACTCCTCCACAACCTCTGTGCCTCTCCCCCAGCGGGTACGGCGGCCCCAGAACCCCCCGAAACAAACCCTCAGGAGGATCTTCATGGTAAGTGCGCAGGAGCTTCGAGATCCGCGTGTGTTCAGATGTCATGTTGAACAGATTTTCATTAAGGTGCAGTTGTATTGATACACGGCAGCAAATGCAGCTGTTTAGTCGCTGCAGCTGTCATGTATTACAGCTGTTTAAGCTCCAGCTCAGGGCTGGTATTGATTTTGGCGTGTGTTTAGTGCTCAGGAGCGTCGAGGGAAGTTGGTTTGGGTTTAGTGGAAATGTTCGGTGTTGTTCGGATGTTGTTTGGTTGGTATGAGGAAGCTCTTTTAGTTATTATATACGTGGCAGAATTTTAAAAATGAAACATGAAAGGATGAAAGTGTTTTGCATGCACCAAAACTGTGCTATTAAATATCCAGTATTGTTGAGGTGGACAATATTACATGTTTTTGATCATTTTGGATTGTTACCAGGTTTTACAGTTTTTCTCAGTTACTTTGGAGCGTTTCTCAGTTCAGAAATGAAATTCTCTAAATTACTTGTTTAACCTCCACATCGTTTAGTCACATCATAAAAGCATTTGTCATCATCTGTCATCTAAAATTTCAATTAAAATTTTTGATCTTTTTTTATAAATGTGTTTTGTGAATTGATGAATTGTGCAGATCAATCTTGAATGTCACTAATAAAGGAGAGCGTAAAGCTGTATGTAGGTTAAGACATTTACATTTACATTTACATTTGCGGCGTTTAGCAGACGCTTTTATCCAGAGCGATTTACAAAAGTGCTTTGAGTCTCTAGTAATGAATAAATCTACACTGGTACGCCAGATTACAAACTTAATATAAATATAACCCTAGAATTCTACAAACTTGGAAAGTGCTAATTTAAGTGTTTAAGGAAAAGGCAGGTCTTTAGTTGTCGCCTGAAGATAATCAGGGACTCTGCTGTACGTACATCTAGGGGAAGTTCATTCCACCACCTTGGTGCCAGAACAGAGACGAGCCTTGAAGTGTACTTACCTCTCATTCTGAGAGAAGGTGGTACCAGTCGAGCAGTGCTGGAGGATCTCAGACAGCGTGGTGCAGTGCGAGATGTGATGAGGTCACTGAGGAAAGAGGGCGCTGGTCCATTTTTGGCCTTGTAGGCAAACATCAGTGTTTTAAATCTGATACGTGCAGCTACTGGAAGCCAGTGAAGGGCGCAGCAGTGGGGTGGTGTGGGAGAACTTGGGCAGATTGAACACAAGTCGTGCAGCTGCGTTTTGGATAATTTGCAGTGGACGAATAGCGTTCAGGGGAAGACCTGCCAGCAGAGAGCTGCAGTAGTCGAGTCTTGAAATCACAAGAGACTGAATAAGCACCTGGGCAGTCTGTGTGGACAGAAATGGTCGAATCCTTCGGATGTTGTAGAAAAGAAATCTACAAGAACGAGCCACGTTAGCAATATCTGGGAAGAAGGACAGTTCATTGTTCATAGTTACCCCGAGGTTATGAGCAGTGGCTGAAGGGCAGAGCAGAGAGTCATGAAGTGTTATTTGGAGATCTTGACATTCAATTCAATTCAATTCATTTTTATTTGTATAGCGCTTTTAACAATGAACATTGTCTCAAAGCAGCTTTACACAGATAATGTGGTGATTAAACATAAATATGTTCTTTGTAAGTATGTTTGTCCCTGATGAGCAACTGTGGCAAGGAAAAACTCCCCGAGATGGCATAAGGAAGAAACCTTGAGAGGAACCAGACTCAAGAGGGAACCCATCCTCATCTGGGTTGCACCAAATGTCCATTTGAAGCAGATATACAATGTTGTGGGGTACAGTGATGATGATCAGAAGCAAACTGCACTCCCGAGTCAGTGCAGCAGACCGCCGACACCAACTACAGTCCAATCCGTCCTCAAAGCACCCGTTCTACTCCGGAATTAAGAGACCGTCCCGAGCTGCACAGAAGTGTGAAGATCCAAGGAGGAGAGGGCAGGAACACTGGTCACTGGAGCCTCAGGAGCATGTTTAACTCGACCGAAGAGAGAGAGAGAGAGAGAGAGAGAGAGAGAGAGAGAGAGAGAGAGAGGGTGACGGAAGAGAAGGATATGGATTATTAAGTGTAACTATTGGTGTACGAAAGTTAATGTCACTGTGCAGTTTGGACTCCGGCAAGACTCGCTATGGCAGCATAACTAAAAGGGAGAACCAGAAGGTAACACAGACATGAGGGATCTCTGGGATAAGAGACGACCCACCACACCACCGTCAACAAACCTGAGTGAACGTGTGAATGTGAGGGGCGACAGCATACAAATATACCAGTTCACCAAACACTCTATATCCATGTTCCCTCCAGATCTGTGCCTTTACCTAAGAGAAATCTACTGATAAAAGGCTTGACTAAATAAATACGTTTTCAACCTCGACTTGAACACTGAGACTGTGTCTGAGTCCCGAACACTGATTGGAAGGCTGTTCCATAACTGTGGGGCTTTATAAGAGAAAGATCTGCCCCCTGCTGTAGTCTTCATTATTTGAGGAACCAACAGATAGCCAGCACCTTTTGATCTAAGTAGGCGTGGAGGATCATACTGGTACAGAAGTTCACTCAGATACTGCGGTGCGAGACCATTGAGTGCTTTATACGTCAGTAGTAATATTTTATAGTCAATGCGAGATTTGATTGGGAGCCAGTGTAGACTGATTAAAACAGGGGTGATGTGGTCATATTTCCTAGATCTAGTGAGGACCCTTGCTGCTGCATTCTGGACTAACTGAAGCTTATTGATGCACTTACTCGCACACCCAGACAGTAAAGCGTTACAGTAGTCTAATCTAGAAGTAACAAAAGCATGAACCAGTTTTCTGCATCCTGTAACGACATCATATTTCTAATCTTAGCAATATTTCTAAGGTGAAAGAAGGCGATTCTGGTGATATTATTCACGTGAGACTCAAAGGAAAGACTCGGGTCAATAATCACACCAAGGTCTTTGACAGCCGTACATGCTGAAACAGAAACACCATCCAGAGATGCTACGTAATCGGAAAGTTTACTTCTAGCTGCATGTGGTCCTAGTAAAAGTACTTCCGTCTTATCTGAGTTGAGCAGAAGAAAGTTATTAAGCATCCACTGTCTAATGTCCTTTACACACTTCTCAACATTGTTAAGCTGATCTCTCTCATCTGGCTTTGCTGAAATATACAGCTGTGTGTCATCAGCATAGCAATGGAAGCGAATCCCATGTTTATGAATAATTTCACCAAGAGGCAGCATATATAAAGAGAAAAGCAGTGGGCCTAAGACAGATCCTTGAGGAACACCAAACTTTACCTCATAGAGCGTGGAGAACTCACCATTTACATCCACAAACTGATAGCGATCAGTCAAATAAGACCTGAGCCAAGAGAGAGCTGTTCCTTTATTCCTACAACATTCTCAAGTCTAGCAAGCAGTATAGTGTGATCAATGGTGTCAAAAGCTGCACTAAGGTCGAGCAAAACAAGTAAGGAGACAAAACCCTGATCAGAGGCCAATAACAGGTCATTTACCACCTTAACTAGCGCCGTCTCTGTGCTATGATGAGGCCGAAATCCTGACTGATACATTTCAAAATGTTATTCATAAGCAGATGTGAGCATAACTGCTGTGCTACAACCTTTTCTAAAATTTTGGATATAAAGGGGAGATTTGATATCGGTCTGTAGTTGGACAACTGACATGGGTCAAGGTCAGGTTTCTTAATAAGGGGGTGGATAACTGCCAGTTTGAAGGATTTCGGTACATAACCAGTGCTAATGGAAGAGTTAATTATTTTTAAAACAGGTTTGATTACCTCTGGAGCTATCTGTTTAAAGAAACTAGTAGGCAAGGGATCGAGAATACAGGTTGATGATTTTGATGAGGAGATTAATGAAATTAAGTCACTCTCATGAATAGTAGTGAAGCTTTGTAATTGATTGTCTGCTATAATGACACTGCTGTCTACAGGGTTACTTGTAAAATAATTTGGATTTATATTAACCGCCTGGATTTCTTGCCTGATGTTTTCAATTTTATTATTAAAAAAGTTCATGAAATCATTACTACCTATTGATGGTGTGCATGTTAGCGCAGTGCTTTTATTCCTGTTAATTTTGCTACCGTGCTGAATAAAAATCTAGGATTATGCTTGTTATTTTCTATGAGGGTGGAGAAATATGCTGATCTGGCAGCACTAAGAGATTTTCTATAATTTAGGAGGCTCTCCTTCCATGCTATTTGAAATACTGTTAATTTTGTTTGACGCCATTTACGCTTTAGTTTTCGAGTGGTCTGTTTTAAGGTGTGCGTATGATCATTATACCACTGTGCTAATTTTTTCTCCCTGATCATTTTGGTCTTAAGGGGAGCTACATCATCTAGAGTGTAACGTAACGTTGTTTCTAGATGTTCAGTGGCCCAGTCGAGCTCTGCGGGGTCTGACGGAGATCTATCTAATATCGTAATATCGGGAAGATAATTAATAAAACGCGCTGCTGTAGCTGACATGGAGATGAATCGCCTGGGATGACCAGCAGTTCTGTTTTGCTGGGTTAAGTTTTAGTTGGTGAGCACTCATCCATGAAGATATGTCTGTCAAGCATTTGCTTCCAGGTAGGAAGCAAACCATTCCCATGCTGTTCCGCGGATACCAAGGCTCTTGAGGGTTGACAAAAGTGTCTTGTGGTTGACATAAAATTTTAGATCTTTTTTTATAAATGTGTTTTGTGAATTGATGAATTGTGCAGATTAATCTTAATTGTCAATAATAAAGGAGAGCGTAAAGCTGTACATAGGTTAAGATAGCTGAAATTGTCATACACATTCTTACCTATTGATTCACTCCTTTATCACAAGACAAAAAAGCCATAAGTCTTGGAAATAAACTAAATAGATAGATAGATAGATAGATAGATAGATAGATAGATAGATAGATAGATAGATAGATAGATAGATAGATAGATAGATAGATAGATAGATAGATAAGTGAGTGAGTGAGTGAGTAAATAGATAGATAGATAGATAGATAGATAGATAGATAGATAGATAGATAGATAGATAGATAGATAGATAGATAGATAGATAAGTGAGTGAGTGAGTGAGTGAGTGAGTGAGTGAATAGATAGATAGATAGATAGATAGATAGATAGATAGATAGATAGATAGATAGATAGATAGATAGATAGATGAGTGAGTGAGTGAATAGATAGATAGATAGATAGGTAGATAGATAGGTAGATAGATAGATAGATAGATAGATAGATAGATAGATAGATAGATAGATAGATAGATAGATAGATAGATAGATAGATAGATAGGAACATTGGCAGCCTGCACGACTGGTAAACTGGTGAACTTTGGCAAAAAAATAATTTGTAAGTGCCACATATAAATTGTGAATGGTCCAGGACCAGTGGTGAGCAGTAATGAAGTAACTGTAATTCGTTAATGTGCTTAAGTAGCTTTTTCACCTATCTGTACTTTACTGAAGTGTCCATTTGGGGAGACTTTTACTTTAACTCCACTTCATTTTAAAGACAAATATTTTACCTTTTACTCAACTACATTTTGTGAAATCAGTCTTTCCTTTTTATTTAAAGTGAAGTTTTAATTAATCGAGGATGTACCGTGGCTTTCTATAGGAGCCGGAAAACAATACAGTGAGAACAGTGTCCGGAGAGTTGGGGTAATGATTGTAATTTCGATTCGGATTACCACAATGATTAGTTTGTAATTGTTCAATTATATTTTTAGTGACTCTTTCTTTAAATTACATGAGCGCAGGCTACTTTTTAAGCGTGAGCATGAATAAGGAGACTTTTTGTGGGAAGTTGTTTTGAATGCTACAATTATATATAAAAAAAAAAAAAACGATCAGTTATTTTAAGACATTTGTGAGACATATAAAGCTGTTTTTACGGGTTTTTTTTAATGCACTCTTTCTTTTGTTGGTTCGAGGGTAGGGGAACTAGACGTACCCCATGCCCCTGTCACCCGAACCAACATCAGTGAATCAGCAGATCCTCGTTCATTCATCTAGTTCAGTCATACACAATTAGAACGACAATTACAAAGGGTTCTTTCTCCTTTAGAAGAGAAAAGAGGTATTGTGCCATCTGTACTTATCCAGGAGCCGTATCTTTTACAAACAATGTATTTATTTTTCTTTGCCATGGATTTTAGAGCTCCTTCATCAGGGACAAACTTACACTTATAAAGAACATCTTATTCATTTTTATCACCACAATATCTGTGTAAAGCTGCTTTGAGACAACGTTCATTGTTTGAGGCGCAATACAGATAAAAATCAATTGAATTGATTTTCAAACAGAAATTCAATAACATGTTTTATTCTTATTTTCTGAATGACTTTAATGAGAGTAAAACAGATTGAACACAAATGTATTTAAAGGGCAGATTTGATATTTACAACCAGGCTGAATGCCTGATGAGGACCAGGTTCTGTGGGACCTTGAAAACTAAAAAGAAAGATCAAAGACTGTCCTGTAGCCTGAATATGGCACACAGAGACTCCTCGAGAATCAGTTCTTAAGGTGATAGATGTCTGATGATAAAAGGTCATGGGTTTAAATTCCAGTACATTTACATCACATGTATGGTATTTTTGACAGGCGTCCTTATCCAGAGCCACTTACTTTCATCTCATTCACACACCTGAGTAGTGAAATAGTTAAGGGCCTTGCTCAAGGGCCCAGGATCAGGGGTTTGATGAGGCTGGGATTTGGACTCACGACATTCTGATCCAAAGTCCAATTTCTTCCCAATAAAATAAGACTTCCCAGAAGGTACCAGTGCATCAGGCACTGCTATGTAATACTTTTGTACTCCCTGCTACCTCAACTGCTGTTATATAAAATAATATTTATGAAAGTTGCTCTGTATAAGGGCATCGTCCAAATAACATAAATATAGTGAGAACTTTTGTTTTTTTTGGTTAACTCATGTCTCAGTTTGTGAAGCTCCCGTGTTATATGAGTACGTTGTGTCTCATTGACCTCTGCACTGTCTTGTGGTTTGCTTTGTCACTGTTCTTGTCCTGGAGTATCAATCAGACCCTCAGCATGAGGCTTCGTTTCTCCCCTGCTGGCTGAATCAAACTCTTGGTCCATTTCACAGCCTCCCATTGAGACGTCAGGAAAAATCTGTCTCTCTCTCTCTCTCTCTCTCTCTCTGTCTCTCTGTGTCCTGCTTGTGTCACTGATTCAGCGATTTGAATTCAACCAGCTAACAGAACAAGAGGCTCAACATGACGCTGTACAACTTCAGATTTAATTAGCAAACTGCAGGTCTGATTTTTATCAGTATTAAAGAAACAAACTTCCCCAAATGAAGTTTCCTTTCATATATACAGTATCTAACAAAAGTAAATGCACCCCTCACATTTTAGCAACTATTGTAGTGTATCTTCTGTAGGGACAGAAGATACACATAGAGACAGAAGATGCACAAAGAGACCATTCAAACATAGAGCATAAATAAAGATGTTGAAGTCTACATCTGATGATGAAGAGGACTGTATTGAGAAATGTGTAAAGCGCTACTGCTACTGTCCCCTCAGTGCTGGTCCCAACATGAAGATGGGACACATTGCATGCAGATATTCAGCAACACCTGCCACATCCACACCTTGTGAAAGATTATTTTCCCTGGCAGGGCATGTTGTTCAGAAAAAGCGAGGTGCCCTGTCATCTGAAAATGTAAACTGGTTTGACTGTTCGAGCAACTGGGAACCTGTGTTTTTTCTATGTTTTATTCCATGTGTTTAATAGACAAAGTTCTTTGAAAAACATGTCTACCATTTTTGAAACATGTCGAGTAGACATGTTTTTCAAAGAACTTTGTCTTTGAACATGCCCTGCCAGTGAAAACAATCTTTCACAAGGTGTGGATGTGGCAGGTGTTGCTAAATAACTGCGTGCTATGTGTCCCATCTAACTGTGTGCCTCTTCATGTTGGGACCAGCACTAGGGGACAGTAGAAGTATAGCTTCACACATTTCTCAATACAGTCCTCTACATCATCAGATGAAGACTCTGGCAGAGACATGAGACATAATCTCATCTTAGGTGGCTCAGTTGTCACTGGTTTATCTCACTGTGTGCAAGCCCCTGCCTCCTCTCCTGGAGCAAGACAAAGAACTTCACACCTATGATCTTCACACCTAAGCTCTGTCAGCCCTGCTCAGACAGCTGAGGTCCTTAAACCTAGGGTCCAATGATGTTGCAACCCTCAGCCATGCAATGTTGTTGTTTTTTATTTTCTTATTGTTTATTCCGTATCTGTTATAAAGGTTCCTTAAACATAATCTTGTATGCTGAGTCATCTTCTGAGACCTGTGTTGTGTCAATATCTCTTACTCACTTTCAATCTTTTGCTCTCACAACACACATGTTTACACACACACACACACACACACACACACACACACACACACACACACACACACACACACACATAATACAATATAGAAATTCACTCTATAAAAGTCAAGTCATATAAAAGTCAAGTCAAGTTTATTTCTATAGCCCTTTTCACAACAGACATTGTCTCAAAGCAGCTTTACAGAATTTAACAGTTAATGTAAACGATGTGTGTTTATCCCTGATGAGCAGCCGTGGTCACTGTGGAATGGAGAAATTCCCTTTAGATGTTATGAGGAAGAAACCCTGAGAGGAACCAAACTCAAAAGGGGAACCCAACATCATTTGGGTGACATCAAGAGTGTGATCATAAATCATAAAAACAATACAAAACACCAGAGAGTGAAAACTATGAGCACTGCAGTGGAAGATTGTGAGTAATGTTCTTTCTATAGTCTTATACAGTCATTTAAGGTTATGGAACCAGGAGTCTGGACTGTAATATATACAGTGCCCTCCACAATTCTTGGTTTAAGATGTGGTCGTGGACTTCTAAAAATTCTCCTTTTTTTAAAAACAACATAGAACCCAAATGCAAAAAAAGAGAAAAATCCAACCTTTCATTTAAGTACATAACTTTGGTGGTAAAAAAAATCATACATTTAGGAAAAAAAAAAAACTTGAAATCATGTGTCCCACAATTATTGGCACCCCTAACAATTCCTCTGAAAAATTTAATTGTTTTTTTTTTATATATATTTTTCTGTAGTTGCTAAGGTTGGTCAGGGTATCTAGGGACTTTTAATTAGTAATTCATGATTTCCTGTTTCCCTGGGGTATAAATATGATGTGACACAGAGGCCTAATTCTCTTACCCATTTGTCAACATGGCAAAGACAAGAGAACACACCATTCAAGTAAGGCAGATGTGTGTCGACCTTCATAAGTCAGGCAATGGCTACAAGAAAATAGCCACTCGCCTTAACTTGCCGGTATCTACAGTCAGAGGAATCATTAAGAAGTTTAAAACAACTGGAACAGTGACAAACAAGGCTGGAAGAGGTCCCAAGTTTATCTTGCCACAACGCACAGTGAGGAGGATGGTAAGAGAAGTAAAAAAATTTCCCAAGCTCACCGTCACAGAATTGCATCAAAGAGTGGCATCTTGGGGTCACAGAGTCTCCAAAACAACCATCAGACGCTCTCTACATGCCAACAAGCTGTTTGGGAGGCATGCAAGGAAAAAGCCTTTTCTCACTAACACTCACCTAGTAAACGTCTGGAGTTTGCTAAGCGGTACTGGGACTTCAACTGGGATCGTGTGCTTTGGTCAGATGAGACTAAGATTGAGCTTTTTGGCAACAAACACTCTAAGTGGGTCTGGCGTAAAACAAAAGATGAGTATGCCGAAAAGCACCTCATGCCCACCGTGAAGTATGGTGGAGGATCTGTGATGCTGTGGGCCTGTTTCTCTTCCAAAGGCCCTGGGAACCTTGTTAGGGTGCATGGCATTATGAACGCTTTGAAGTACCAGGATATTTTAAATAAAAACCTGATGGCCTCTGCCAGAAAGCTGAAGATGGGTCGTCATTGGGTCTTTCAGCAGGATAATGATCCAAAACATGTGGCAAAATCTACACAAAAGTGGTTCAGCAGTCACAAACTCAAGGTCCTCCATGGCCATCTCAGTCCCCAGACCTCAACCCAATCGAAAACCTGTGGGGCGAGCTAAAGAGAAGAGTGCATAAGAGAGGACCCAGGACACTGGATGATCTAGAAAGATTGTGCAAAGAAGAATGGTCAAAAATCCCTCTCTCTGTGTTCTCCAATCTTGTGAAATGTTATAGGAGGAGATTAAGTGCTGTCTTGTTGGCAAAAGGAGGTTGTACAAAGTATTAACATCAGGGTGCCAATAATTGTGGCACACATGATTTCAAGTTTTTTTTTTCTAAATGTGTGATTTTTACCACCAAAGTAATGTACTTAAATAAAGGTTGGATTTTCTCTTTTTGCATTTGGGTTCTATGTTGTTTTAAAAAAAAGGAGAATTTTTAGAAGTCCATGACCACATCTTAAACAGGGGTGCCAATAATTGTGGAGGGCACTGTATATATATATATATATATATATATATATATATATATATATATATATATATATATATATATATATACAGTACAGACCAAAAGTTTGGACACACCTCATTCAAAGAGTTTTCTTTATTTTCATGACTATGAAAATTGTAGATTCACACTGAAGGCATCAAAACTATGAATGAACACATGTGGAATTATATATGGAATTATATACATAACAAAAAAGTGTGAAACAACTGAAAAATGTCATATTGTAGGTTCTTCAAAGTAGCCACCTTTTGCTTTGATTACTGCTTTGCACACTCTTGGCATTCTCTTGATGAGCTTCAAGAGGTAGTCACCTGAAATGGTCTTCCAACAGTCTTGAAAGAGTTCCCCGAGAGATGCTTGGCACTTGTTGGCCCTTTTGCCTTCACTCTGCGGTCCAGCTCACCCCTAAACCATCTCGATTGGGTTCAGGTCCGGTGACTGTGGAGGCCAGGTCATCTGGCACAGCACCCCATCACTCTCCTTCTTGGTCAAATAGCCCTTGATGCCTTCAGTGTGACTCTACAATTTTCATAGTCATGAAAATAAAGAAAACTCTTTGAATGAGAAGGTGTGTCCAAACTTTTGGTCTGTACTGTATATATATATATATATATATATATATATATATATATATATATATATATATATACGTCTTATATCTGCATATACAGCTCTGGGAAAAAAACACAAATTCTCCACAAATTACAAACTATTTATCGGGTGTGCGTTTCAATCTCTTTCTCACACACACACACACACACACACACACACACACACACACACACACACACACACACACACACATTCCTACTTTTGGCACAACCTTACTGTGACTGAGAAACATAACACAAACATGAGAGTATCAATAAATTAGCTGCAGTGTTCCTTCACAGTCTCCAACCTCAGCAGCTGCTGTTGGCATGTTGATGTTGCATGTACGGCCAGTGCATCTTTTAATTGTCCTTTATTTCTTTGAACGCTTTTGATCAATTCCATGGTGCTGTTCCATCTATTTGACACCTTCTGTGTGAGTGATTCTTTCTTTTGAAGATGTGCACCTTGCTGCTGTTCGAGCTGGGCTATGCTTGAAATAGCCTACTACCTTCCTGCATTTTGCTAAGGCGCTGTCATATATGGCATCGCAGGCATATGCTTGGCATTGCACACAGCACATTGAACGGGAGCTGCCTGGCTGCTGTAATCATGTTGCGTGCACTGTCAGTGGTCAGTGTGCTAATTTGGAGTTCAATGTTCCGCTGTCTGGCATCTCAGCAGAAAGTGCTCAGTACAAAAGTCAGCATCGTGCCTCTCGTCTGTCTTGATAACGTGCAACAGAAGTTTCTAGTGTGTGTCAAAATAATGTGCTGTGACCCCCAGGTAGTTATGATTACTGAGGGAAGTCCAGTAGTCTCCAGTGAGCACAACCGTGTTTGCCTGTCTCAACGCCTTCTCAACTTTAGCTCTCTCCTCTTCATACGTGAATCTTGCTCGTAACGGTGGCTCTTGAAGGTAAAATCGTTATGCGAATAATTTCAAGTAGATCCTCGTCCTCGACTACATTAAATGGCCTACATGCTGTAGCCACCCGTTAAGCTATCGCTGTGGTGAGTCTAT
Organism: Silurus meridionalis; assembly: GCF_014805685.1. Taxonomy (NCBI): domain Eukaryota; kingdom Metazoa; phylum Chordata; class Actinopteri; order Siluriformes; family Siluridae; genus Silurus; species Silurus meridionalis. The sequence continues at coordinate 37,449,538 of NC_060887.1, forward strand.
TGCTTGTCTATCCCTCTCCACTGCACACTATCTACTGTGAGCTGCCTTTGGCGAGGAGGAGGAGCGCTCTCTGCCTCAGTTGTATGCTTCAGTTACATGGACAATAAATGCAATGGTTTTGCCGCTATCAGACCTCATTTTGTATATGAATTTTCAGTTCAGAAGTTCTTTTTCTTTCCCTATTTCTGTTTGTTGCTACATCCTTTACTGTCTAGGGCTGCATCTCTATTTCTCCAACTACGGCCAGGGGTCAAACAGAAAATGTTGATAAATCTCGTGTTAATAAAATCAGTGCCGTTAAAATTAATTTCCGTTAGCGCGTTATCAACCCATTCATTTTGACAGCCCTTATATCTATATACAGTGCATCAGGAAGGTAATCACAAAGCTTCACCTTTTCCACATTGTGTTACTGTATGTTACAGCTTTATTCCAAAATGGATTACGTTTATTATTTTCCTCAAATCATCGGGTTCTTGTTCAACTCCCTGACTAAGACCATTCTTTACCGATCGTTCAGTTTGGCCGGACGGCTTGGTGCTTCTCCACCTTCTGTATAATAGCGTTCAGGTCTGGAGACATACTTGGCCACTTCAACACTGTAGAACATTGGGTTAATGTTCTGTTATGTTTAACACGCATTTGTATAAATGGGTATCCGTAGTGATGACATCAGACGTATGCGTAAGTATTGGTGGTGGAATAGAAAAAAAGCACATATAAACATTAGATGAACAAGGTTCTCAATAAATGAGCTTCGTTGTTTAAACCTCACGAGTGTGACCGTCGTTTAAACATGGTGTCAGAAGTCAACCGAATAATATAAAAAGAAGGTTTTAGAGGTTTAAAAAAAAATTATGAAGTAAAGTTTTCTTTGGAAATGTGCAATTTTTGTTGTTTTCTCATAAGAACAATAGCAGAAGGCTCCTGAAGGCCCAAACCATTATATTTTGACGGCAACATTGCAGAGAAATGGCGAGTATTTGAGCAAGAATATGATATATTCATAGCAGCTACTCACTAAGATAAAGATGCCAGGACACGTGCATTTATTCTCCTTCATTTGGCCGGTCCAAAACCCATTGAACGAGAGCGCGCGTTTGTGTATGCACCTGCCACGTTCGTGGGAGAAGGAGAGCAAAGACTGATTATCACGTAGGCCGAATCTAGGGAGAACCTGGAAAAATCCTGCTAAGAGACAGTGAGCTAACATTGATCAAAACAATAGAATTGTGTCAAATTCATAAGATGACCGATATGCACTCAAAGAGTCTTGTAGTGCCCAAGCAAAGCAATACTAATGTGGATAGTGTGCACCATTGAACCAAAACACAAGGGACCAAACTGAAATGATCAAAGTCGAATAGACAAAGAAACGCAGTAAATCAGCTCAAACCAAAGGAAGATTCCACAGATGGTACAGATGAGTCCTTCTATGTTGATGGCGTGTCAATTGAAAAGACTGCTGTACAAATCGTCGAAATAGGAAGTCCAATATCTGAACTGATCTGCACAATGCACATCAATGGACACTCAGTTAATTTCAAAGTTGACAAAGGAGTCAAATGTAATAATAAATAAATGTAATCTCTGAATCGTTATTCACAAAGATTAAAAACAAAGACATGGCTCCAGTAATTCATGCTGTTGGACAGGTTGTTCTCCAGCAAACTTTTCAAAGCCTTTTTTGTGAGCCAGCTTCAGAAGAGGCTTCCTTCTGGGTCGTCGGCCTGCAAACCGACTTGTTGCAGTGTTCGCCGTATGGTCTGAGCACTGACAAGTGGACCTTCTGCTTCTGCAACCTCTAAAGCAATGCTGCAGCACTCATGCGTCTGTTTTTTAAAAGCAGCTTCTGCACTGGACACACAGCATGAGAACTCAACTTCTTTCATGGACCCCTGTGAGGCCTGTTCCGATTGTAACCCGGAATATATGTAATATATATAATATAATTATAATATATTATACTTCAAGGCTCTTCTTTGTTCTGGCACCGAGGTGGTGGAATGAACTTCCCCTAGATGTCCGTACAGCAGAGTCTCTGACTATCTACAAGCGACGATTAAAGACGTAACTCTTCCTAAAACACCTAAATTAGCACTTTTCAAGTTTGCTTTGTAAAATTCAAGGGTTATATTTATAATAAGTTTGTAATCTTGCGTACCAGTGTAGATTTATTCATTGCTCAAAGCACTTTTGTACGTCGCTCTGGATAAGGGGATCTACTAAATGCCGCACATGTAAATGCAAATGTAAACCCCTCTTGGAAAACCTCTGTATGACCCTGACCACTGTACTGTAATTCAGTTTCAGGGTTTTACCGATCTTCTTACAGCCTCGGCATCTTTTAACATTTTTAATTCTCAGATCCCCAGAGTCTTTACCATGAGGTGCCAATGTTAAACATCCAGTGGTCATTATGAGAGAATTTCACTCAAAGCACCAAAATCATAACTGCTCTAATACAGAATACACAAATTTGTATGGTCCTGTTAAGCAGACAAAAACATGAACATAATGAATAGGACATGTGGCTTTGCATCGTTACATAAGATACAGCTACTACTATTTAGGGTGTACTCACTTTTGTTGACAGGTATGAGTTTTTCTCAGAGAACAGTAAATCTGTACTGCTGTACAAGCTGTACACTGACAACTCTAAACTATATCTAAGTTTCATTTCTATAGTATTGTCCTTTCAGAAGGTATACTAAAATGGTTGCTGAAATGTGAGGGGTTTACTTACTATTTTAAGATACTACATATATATTCAGTTCAGGAATTTGTTTGTAGAGTCTAAGTGCTTTCTTAACGTTGCAGCCAAGCCCAAATGCCTAAGAACCCTCCAGTTTTATACATTTTGTATATATATATATATATATATATATATATATATATATATATATATATATATATATATATATATATAAATACACACACACACAAAATTTGGGCTTGGCTGCAACGTTAAGAAAGCACTTAGACTCTTCAAACAAATTCCTGAACTTCATTACTCAGTATATTTCCTGTTATTTTTTTAAGTAGATAATCAGTGATGCACTCAGTCCGTTTATCTTGAATGAATCAGGAAATGATGCAGAACCTGAATGTAATAAGTAGGAAATAAAACACAACTGGCTGTGCTGTTATCTGAAAGTAAACCATTACATGGTGGTGCATAACCACAGCATGTTTTCTATTTATAGTGTGAAGAGCGTCAGTCTTGTATAGTTTCGTTCAAGTTTGTTTATGTTCTCACTAATGATACAGCAGCTGCAAACACTCGTTCACTTACTTACAGATCTACTGTTACTACTGTATATCCATTTTTTATAGGTATTAATACAAAACTAACTATTTTATTTGAAAACAGGGTATTTTACATTTAAAAAAAATCCAAGCACACCGATTCATTAAATACTTTGCACATACTTTTTTTGCAGCCGCATGACATGGTGTTTTTTTAATCATATTTTTCTATCCTTTTTAAGTGTCTAAATCTGTCTACATACTTTTGAGAACTGTAATTTCTATCTACAAGATATATCTTAAACATTCTTACTGGAAATAAATCTCTCCAACTAAGTAAATTATTGGGACCCCTGAATTTTTCCAGCCATTTGTGGATCTTCCCCAGACTGTCAGCACAAATTTGTAGGCACACAATTGTACAGGATGTCTTTGGATCCAGTAGCATGAACATTTCCCCTGTTCAGTGTCCCTGTGCACAGCGCCTGCTCCATGAAGATATGCTTTATATGGGTTGGATGTGTGTGGAGGATCTCCTGCTATAAAGCTGTGACCTTAACTCTATTGGGCTAAGTGTGAATGCACCCCAGGCCTCCTCACCTCACCCACATCAGTACCTATCTTTACTAGAACCTTTGTTGCTGAATAAGCACAAATCTCCAGATGGGCACTAAATATGGAATGGTGATGTTCAAATCAGATACCAATCTTCAAAAAGTCAGGTGTTCACAAAATATTTGTTCATATAGTGTGTATTATGAGGACATGCACACACTTTTTGTTGTGTTTTCCTAGAAATAAACAAGATATTATGACTGCTAGTCCATGTTGTTGGAGCAAAAATCACCTCAGAAAGTGTAATGTTAAAAAAGACACTGACTCCTTCCTCACTTTAAGATATAGGGTTTAGTTCTCAGAGTTTAGTATATATGTTTAAATTGAGTGTCCCCATTTATTCAGTTATATACTGTGTTATTTTCCACAGTGTCTTGTGGGTCTTTTTTTTTGTATTATTAAATAATTTACGAGCACATCGTGTCCCAGGTGGTTATGGACATTACATGCCCAGGTGTCCTGTCCTGTAAGAGTTTGTGTGAAAATCATAACTTAAGTGTCTCAGTAGAGTTGCTCTGACCTCAGTCTGCTCTCCTGTCGGCTTGATGTAGGGGAATGCAGGATTGTCTTGTCCACTTCTCCTATCATTTACACCAGTTTCTTTTTCTCTGTGAACTCCTGATCTCACAATAGACTTTCCCTAAACTTCTAAAGTTTCTCTCTTCATGTCATTAGCTACTTTTTAAAGGTTTGGCTATTGTGAGGGCTGTTTATTTTTTTGTAGCAGCTTATTTATGTCCTTTTGCCTGAGCAGTGTTTTTTTCACCATTTTGCTTCATGTGAAACGAAATATAAATATATTTTGCTTAAGTGTTTAGAATATCACCATGTGATCTGGAAGAGAGACACTCTCAAAAAGAATGAAACCCTTGTTCAGTGTCGCTAGATCAAGCTCTATCGTACGCTAAATAACAGATGGGTGTACTGATTGGTGGTGTTTGGAGTGGCAGTGGGCATATAGACATGTTGATTGGTGTGTGTGCAGATTGGAAGTGGAAATGTGGAGAGGTGGTTGGTGTAAATGGTCTACATGGTTAGTGTATACATTTGTAATTGGTATAAAAGTTGAGGTAGACATCTTTTTTTTATTGTGGGTATCCAGAGTCGCAGTGGGCATCCAAAATAGTAGTGACTCTACATAGTATACAGCATATATATTTGAGACCTGGTCAGCCTACAGAGTTGTGTTGTGGTCAGCATACAGAGTTGAGGTTAGTATACATAGTTGAGTTCTGGACACCATGCACAGTTGAGTCCTGATCATTCAGAGTTGAAACTAGGTCAGGGTTCAGAGTTGAGTCTTGGTCATGGTACCTAGTTGAGTCTTGGTCAGGGTACAGAGTTGAATCTTGGTCAGGGTACAAAGTTAAGTCTTGGTCAGGGTACAAAGATGAGTCTTGGTCAGGGTACAGGGTTGAATTCTCCTTGCCACAGTCGCCATGGCTTGCTCATCAGGGATAAATGCACACCATTCACCTTGACTGTTGCTGGAAAACTGAGTCATGGTGAGGGTTCAGAGTTGAGTCCTGTTTATTGTGAAGAGAACTGAGTCATGGTGAGGGTTCAGTGTTAAGTCCTGTTCATTGTGGAGAACTGAGTCATGGTGAGGGTTCAAGTCAAGTCAAGTCAAGTCAAGTTTATTTGTATAGCGCTTTTCACAACAGACATTGTCTCAAAGCAGCTTTACAGAAATCAACAGTCAAGGTGAATGGTGTGCATTTATCCCTGATGAGCAAGCCATGGCGACTGTGGCAAGGAAAAACTCCCTTAGATGTAATGAGGAAGAAACCTTGAGAGGAACCAGACTCAAAAGGGGAACCTATCCTCATTTGGGTGACAGCAAGAGTTTGATCATAAATCTTTCAACAATACAGAACACTGGAGAGTGAGAACTAACATGAGCACTGGAGTATAAGATTATAAGTAAATGTTCTTTCAACAGTCTTTGGTATAAAACTAGGAGCTACTGAGCTCAACATTTGTGATCATCACAGATCCAGCATCAGCTTCTCTATGCCAGAGCCTTTAAACACTTCAGGAGGTCCAATGTCAAAACTCCACACATGAAGTCTGATCCAGTTGGCACTGGTACGTCTCTAGGTGGTTCAGGAGGTTTGCGATTTTGGCATCTACTTCTTTAAAGTCCATAATCTTCATGAGGTGGAACGTGACTGGAGCTGGCCAAACCTCAGGAAGCCTCAGGATGGGGAGAGAAAGAGAAGCAGTGGAGAGGAATTAGCGTAGCTGCTGTTCATGATGTTAACAGCACAAGTTGATAATGTGCATGTGATCAGATGTTCTGGAGCACAAGGTTATGATGTGATGTGTGTTATGTGTAGGCTTTGCTAAAAATATATGTTTTTAATCCACACTTAAACTGGGCGAGTGTGTCTGAGCCCGAACACTGTCAGGAAGACTATTCCAGAGTTTAGGAGCTAAATGTGAAAATGCTCTACCACCTTTAGTGGACTTTGCTATTCTAGGAACTACTAGAAGCCCAGAGTTTTGAGATCTCAGGGAGCGTGACGGATTGTAGCGTGTTAAAAGACTGGAGAGATACATGGGAGCCAAACCATTTAGTGCTTTATAAGTGAGAAGCAGTAGTTTGTAGTCTATTCGAAACTTAACCGGAAGCCAATGTAGGGACGATAAGATTGGGGTTATGTGGTCATATTTTCTTGACCTAGTAAGAACTCTTGCTGCCGCATTCTGAACTAACTGAAGCTTGTTTATTAATGACGCAGGACATCCACCCAGTAACGCATTACAGTAGTCTATTCTGGAGGTCATAAACGCATGGACGAGCTTCTCTGCATCGCATATAGACAACATATTTCTTAGATTAGAAATATTTCTAAGGTGAAAGAAGGCTGTTTTTGTAACTTGGTTGATATGATTTTTAAAAGATAAGTTGCTGTCTAAAATAACTCCCAGGTCTTTTACTGTGTAGGGTTCAGCGTTAAGTCATGTTCATTGTGGAAAACTGAGTCATGGTGAGGGTTCAGTGTTAAGTCCTGTTCATTGTGAAGAACTGAGTCATGGTGAGGGTTCAGCGTTAAGTCCTGTTAATTGTGGAGAACTGATTCATGGTGAGGGTTCAGCGTTAAGTCCTGTTAATTGTGGAGAACTGATTCATGGTGAGGGTTTAGAGTTGAGCGATGATCATTGTGGAGAACTGAGTCATGGTGAGGGTTCAGAGTTGAGGCCTGGTCATTGTGAAGAGATGGGTCATGGTGAGGGTTCAGAGTTAAGTCCTGTTCATTGTGGAGAACTGAGTCATGTTGAGGGTTCAGAGTTGAGGCCTGGTCATTGTGAAGAGATGAGTCATGGTCAAGCTACAGAGTTGATCCCTGTTGATTGTGGAGAGAAGAGTCATAGTGAGGGTTCAGAGTTGAGCCCTAATCATTGTGGAGAACTGAGTCATGGTGTGGGTTCAGAGTTGAGTCTTGACCAGCGTACAGATTTGAGTTTTGGTCAGGGTTCAGATTTGAGATTTGGTCAGGGTACAGAGTTGAGACTTGTTTTTTGTAAAGAGCTGAGTCATATTCACGATACAGAGTTAAGCTGTAGTCATTGTGGACAGCTGAGTCATGGTCAGGGTTCAGAGTTGAGGCCTGGTCATTGTGAAGAGCTGAGTCATGGTGAGGGTTCAGATTTGAGCCCTGATCATTGTGGAGAGCTGAGTCAAGTTCAGAGTTGAGTCTTGGCCAGTCTTGATCAGGGTTTAGAGTTGAGCATTGGTCACCATTCATTTCCTGTTAAAAATATTTCTGTTTCTTAATTTTTATTACCATGTTCTTACCATAATTTCTATTTTTTCAAACAGTTGAATGCTATATTGTGTTAATTTCTTTTTTCCTGTTGTTGGCTGACAAAATTTTCTTTTTTTTTTTACCTGCAATCATGGAGTTACATGGATCTACTGTCAGCTCAACTCTCTCTCTCTCTCTCTCTCTCTCTCTCTCTCTCTCTCTCTCTCTCTGTCTCTTTAACTCCCACTGCATGTTTACATCAAATTACCCCATGTTTCTCTCAAATGTAATTGCCTCTGATTCGTGTACCAGCTTCAAGAGCGAGAGCAGTAAGTAACTCCAGTTGTTATAGTTAACTGCTGTAGGAGGTTTTTATCTGTAATAATTGGTTTGTAAATCTGGACAATAATCCTGACCACTCTGTTCAAATTAATAGGAGAACATGCATATCACGTGATAGAGTATATGAAAGAGATGTGTGTGTTACTGGCATGAGCAAGACTGATGTAATTTATTATATTTTATTGTATAGTGTTGATATCAGAGTGTAGATCAGCTTGGCTGGGAGTGCATTTATTTATTTTACATTTGTTTAGCCATTCAGTCTGTTCCAGTTCCAAATATTTGGTTAATGATTTCCTGCAGCTTTGCTTGTTATGCTGCTAAAATACAGTACAGTGGAACCCGCTTATCTCGACCTCGGTTATCTCGACAACCCTATTTCGTCGACGTTTTTGAAGTGGAACCGCCAAATTCTCGCTTTGTCTTAGCATTTTTTATCGGTTATGTCAATTCTTTTATGTCGCCGAACCCTGATATCTCGAGCACAAGGGGGAAAAATTTGCCATTTAACGTCGGTTATCTCGGTGCAGCCGCAGAAGAACTCATGAAGTGGCGGAAAAATCAAGTCTTACAGCTGCTACAGGTGTTGTATTGTATACTGGTGAATCTCTGCTGTTAGTTAGTGCACATATGCCTTTTGTTGGGGGAAACAGGTGTCAGTAATCAGTACGAGGGTGATTGTGAACAGTAAAGTGTGTGTTCAAAGTTCGAGCTCAGGGCGGCCTGTTTGATGGAGAAAATGGAGTTTGAGTCTGGCATTGTCAGGGATCCACCAGCCACACCCTCTCTTGAGCCACACATTCCTAGTAGCAGCTCACTCATGCACACCTGACTCTCATCAGCTCACACTATATAAGCACACACTTCCAAACACTCCCCGTCCGTTCTACCGATTAGTCTGGAGAACATCGCTGGACCTTCTGACTGCTCTTTCTATGGACTATCTCTTTGTGGATTGTCACCAAGGACTTATTTCAGTGTGGTTCTATTCTGTGGATATATCTTATGAACTGCTCTTTGCCTGTGTCTTCAGTGATCTCGTGCTTACTGCTGGTTTGGTTTATCTACATTCCCTTCATCATTAAACACATCTTTGTTCTGTTGAACTTCGGCTTCTGTCCGTTCTTCCAGCCTGACAGGCATAGACTCAATAGAGAGAGTGAGAGTTACTTTATTAATCCCTGAGGGAAGATTTGATAATCTAATTCATTCACTGTAGCAGAACTTTGAGTTTTATGAATTAATGACCGTAAAAAAAAAAAAAAACCTTAGAATCAGTAAATGAGATTTATTCTTAATGACAGTGAGACGATGAGCCTGTTTAATTCACCGAAAAAATAAAACCTTTTTTACCTTCAATATGAGTTTATTATTTGCCGTGATTATATCTCCTAATAGAGTTCTCTTGTGCTGTATTATGACATTCACAGATCAGCTGTAATTACAGCTCGGCTTTCGATGTTTCCTTTCAGTTTAATCCTCTTTACTGTGTGTAATGAACGTCAGTGTTGTCATCATGCTGCATCTAAGAGAAAATAAACTCGGTCGTTACTGAACAAGGGCACGAGCAGAAGCGCAAACATGCACAAGCTCTCGTTTTTTGCAAACAAAAACAGCAGCTTAAATGTCACCAATGAACATTACACCTGACATGGAGATGATGGGAAAGAATGTTTAGTTTGATTATTAGCCAGATGCTAGAAACAAATGATCACACTAAGATGGAAAAACATAAATCAGGTCATTTTTCTTATTATCTGGATATAGAATATAGTGTGAGAATAAAACAGGAAGTAAATGCAGTGCATTTTGCTCTTATGCACATTACCCAAGTGGGAAGCTTGGCATCGTTTCTTAGCTGTCAGTTCACCAATGTTTGAGGTTTAGGGTCTGTGATGGGGCAACTCCCAGGACAGAGTGAAGGTGTGCATCAGTAAGATGAAGTGGCAGCTCATACATTTCACACCAAAAACTTCAGTGATGTCCTACCTGAATGAATCCACCTCTTAATATCATCATTATGACACCACTGTTAGAGAATCGATCAATGTTATAGATCAGGGTCACCAACCTTTTTAAAACTGAGAGCTACTTTTTGGGTACCGATTAATATGAAGGGCTACCAGTTTGATACACACTTCTGAAATAACAAATTTGCTCAATTTACCTTTAATTATATGTTATTATTAATAATTAATGATATTCATCTATATCTAGTCATCTATATTTTAATATTGTCATTTTTAAATTCACACCAATGCAAGTGTGATTTTTTTTTTAGGGAACCACCATCCACGCCTCTCTCCAAGGCTCTAACTCTCAGCCTTTCCCTGCTCTAATCACCTACACCTGTTCCCCATTACCTTGATAAGGTCCCCTTTATAAGGTCCCGATTCCACCTCACTCATGGTTGGATCTACTCATTGCCATGAGAGATCTACCGGATCTTCTACCACTAGTATTCCCCGTACTTCCATGCTCCTAACTCAGCTTCGGAGGAAGCGCTCAAGATAGGTTTGCCTTTAACAGTTCACATTGGCGATCATCCCTGGACTACCCGCGTTACGAAATCTACCTGCATTAGGGATTCTACCTGCATTACGGCTTATACCCACTCTCCGGTTCGTTCTTCTCCTCTAGCCTCTGCCTTGTATATGTTCAGACTAAATAAAGACACCATACTCTGGTTTCCGACTCTTGGCTATCCGTGACAAATTAAAAAAAGAATAGCATTAAAAAAATAGATGCAGCTCACTGGTAAGTGGCGCTATGGTGAGCTAGTTTTAGAAAAGGCCCACAGGCGACTCGTTGTCCTTGCAGGTGACCTGGTGCTCGCGGGGACCATGTTGGTGACCCCTGTTATAAAGAAACGCTGTATAACAGAGGAATATAACAGGAATCTCATACAGTGAGAATGAATGTTATCACTAAAGCAAGAAACCCAATGAACACAATTTAACACATCTCCTTTCATTGCAGCCACAACTGCACCTCCTGCATACATCATCTCTAGCAGAAGCATCAACCTCATTAAATGACCTCTGTTTTCCTGGGGATTTGAAATGAACGCAAATTGGGCTTTAGTGCAAATTGTACAGGATAGAAAACGCAAAAGTATAAACGGTTCTTGAAGAAGCTTAACTGTTTTGAATTTATTTCCTTACCTCGTGATGTCTAGCTTTTCTTGAAAAGTCAGTCTTGTAAATGTCCTTTTAAGTATGTCTGCGACCAAAATAATTTCTTCTCTTCTGTCAGCCGTTATGGAAAAAAAAAAAAAAAAAAAGGGCTATTGAATTAAAGTCCAAGTTTATTTCGATAGTGCTTTTCACCATGGACTTTTTCTCAAAACATCTTTACAGAACTTAAGAACTTAAACATAAATATATTTGAGCTTGTGCAGTTTAGTAACAGATTCGGGTTGCGAGTCTGACTAGTGCACTCTCTGACCATCCAATCAAAACACGTGAAAATATCGACGTATTAGGACGCCGTCTAGAGGGCCTCAGAGTGACCAAATCGCAGTCTGGTTGAATAAAGCTGCAGCTTCAGGCACCGTAGAGTTTATGATAAAAAAATAAAATGAAAAATGCAGTGCTCACAGTGCTGGCTCTACAGCAATACGTGAAGTGAAAATATATTAAAATGGAGGTGAGTGATTCTGATAGAGTTTAGGGCAGCAGAGAAGCTTTGTTAACCCTGAGGCCCAACACTAGTCAGACGACTCCTGTGTGTTTGTTCATCCTCACAATAGAGAAAGGTTGCTCACTCAGATATGGACCTCCAAACATGCACAGCATTCGAGCAGCCTGTTATCAGAGATGGGGCATCATCAAGCGTAGAATCTGTGCAGCGCCCACAGAGTCACACTTTTCCAGTTATAATAGAAATATAATATTATCTCATGGGCCGGATAGAATGGATACAGGGGCCGGAAGTGGCCCCGGGGGCCTTAAGCTTGACATGTCTGTATTATAGTGTTTTTGTGTTTGTGCTTTACTGAAATGACCCAGTCTCACTTGCCTTACGGTTGGAAGTGTAGATGGAGAGATCAGTGGTGGATGAAGTACACAAAGCATGTACTTGAGTAAAAGTAGAGATACAGTATGTAAAATATGACTCAAGAAAGAGTGTACCAAACTTTCACTTGAGTAAAAGTACAAAAGTATTTTACTTCAAAAGTACTTACCGTATTTTTCGGACTATAATTCCCACGTTTTAAAGTGAACAATGACTTTCTTGTTCGGCTACTGTTTAGATACAAGCCGTTGTAACGTGTTGAGTCTGGGTGAAGGGAGAGTGCGCTTCTGGCATGCTATTAACAAAATACCGCTATGCTCCTAAAGGAAGCGCAACATATTTAACCTGCTACATCGTGTGTAACGTGTCTTTCATTAAAGCCTGTGAAAAGTACATTAGTGTAGACACTAATAGAGGCTTATATACAGGTGCGGCTTATTTATGTTAAAAATAAAAATATTTGTAAAATGCGGCTTATATATGGGTGCGCTTTATAGTCCGGAAATTACGGTAAGTATTAAGTACTATGATTAATTGTGGCTATAAAGTCTTATCATAATTTTTTAACACAAAACTCTTTGCTTAATCAGCTCAGTTTATGTGAAAAGACTATCTAACAATTTATTAATAGAATGATATTAATAAGTTAAACCAGAATTGATATCTCATAAATTATCCTCCTTTTCAACAACTTTAAAAAAACTGCACAAGTAAATCGATGATGGGTGATGCATGTTCGAGTCAGGAGTTTCTTCCATCATTTATCCTCTCAAAATGTTCTGCTTGCTTTTTATCTCACACTGAACTGTATGTTTGTTCTAAGTAGATACCAAGTGGCAATGCCGGTTTTAGCTTGAATGATGTTCTGGATGAACTACGCCATGACCCAACATCTCCCCCTATTGATTAGTTTCAGCTTAAAAAAGCAGCTTTCTGCTTCAGCTACAGTCACTGGATGAGTAAAACATGTTCTCAGAGCAGTCCACAAATTTGGATACATTTCTGAGCGCTTCATTTCATTTATAAATATCAACCTAAATGCATTTATAGAACAATTCAATTCACATCATTGTGCACAATTTATCAAACTCTCAGCACCAAGAACCATAAAACTCCTTGGCTAATTGTAGCCATAAGAAACATACAACATTTATATCTTATATGTCCTTTGAGTTAACCTTTTAAGCTGCACTGGAGAACTCCTGGACTATCACCGAAAGCCTCAATTAAATCACCACAATTAAAGGTCACCAAATCAATAAATGCTGTTTAACTACAATCCAACTAGACCAGTTTGGCTGTAATTGTTTTGTTGCTACACACATTATGATAAACTACATACTATAAATTATAATATTATGCAGCTAAAAGAAATGTGTAGAAGCACAGCAGGCAACAGCATGACCTAAGTGATACACAGTTTTTAGCCTATTTGATTAAATGCAGTATCCTTTACTATCCTCACAACGAGATGAGTTATAGAGCTGCATACACACCTTTATCTTTTACACATTCCCCCCTACTTCTTTCCTCTTTTTTCTCTGAATTAGGCTCCTTAGAGTTTAGACCTTTTTTTGTCATCTATAATTTTAATTTGGGTTCAGCTCTCATTACTGACTTGACATCACTCAACCCCACCCCTCCTTTCTAAATGTATGAGTGAGAGAAATCTCCAGGCGGTGGGTGCACAGACCACAGTCCACAGTCCAGACCAGCGTCATTCACCGTGACGTGATATAATAATTGATGTGACCGTGCAAATGAGCAGTAAAAAAACAAACAAAAAGAAAACAATGAAAGATTTTTTTTTGTGTTTAGACTCTGTGCCGCCTCCTCAGGTAGATGCCACCCTGGTTGGCTGCCCATGTCGACTAAATCAGCCGCTGCCAAGCGACAATCAAAACAAGTTTAAAACAGAGTGCATGCTCTTCCCTGATTGGGGCTATGACTGTGACAGCCTTTCCTGCTTCATGCCCATTTATATTTTCATTTTCTGCTCCAAACTGATGGCTTTCCTCTTCTTTTTATTTCATTTACTGAGACTTCAGGGTTTAAAAGCGCACCATATTGTGTGTGTGTGTGTGTGTGTGTGTGTGTGTGTGTGTGTGTGTGTGTGTGTGTGTGTCTGACTGCAGAAATACACACCTCATTCGTGAGCAGATTGTAAAAGCACCTTGAGTTTTTTTTTTGAACGAGTATTTGATCGTTATTAAAACATGATTCCGGTGTTTGTTTGTGGCTTGAAGGCGGAATTACAGACTGCAGTCAGGAAAAACCAAGAGCAGAACTAATTGGGTTTGATGGATCGGATAAGAAGGAGGCAGGAAAAACGATTCTATGCCAAACAGATTTCTTCTTCTCTATCGTCTGTCACGAATGTTTTAGAGACACTGTACAGACACACCCAGGTGTTTCCCACAGAGAGAGAGAGAGAGAGAGAGAGAGAGAGAGAGAGGTTTAGGAGAAGAAGAAAAGAGTAGGACTAGAGAAATAGGAAGCCTTATACCAAAGAAGCAAAAGTAATGAGAGAGAGAGAGAGAGAGAGAGAGAGAGAGAGAGATGGGAAAAGAGATAAAAAGAGAGAAAGAGTGAGAAAGAGATGGGTTAAATCAAAGGAAGCGGAAAGAATTGAGAAAGCGAGAGTAAAATAGAAAGAGACAAAAGATTGGTAGAATCAGAGATCTAGAGAAAAGAAAGAGGGAGACTAGAGACAGAGAGTGGGGAAGAGGTAATGCTAGAGAGAGGGAGGGAACAAGAGAGTCACAGTCAGGGAGAGAAAAAGGAGAGAGTAGGCCAAGGACAAAGAAAGGGATGAAGAGAAGGAGAGACAGCAAGGGAGAGCGAAAAACAGAAGAGTGGAAAGAGAGAGCATGAGTTTGGGTCAAATCGCCCGAACGTGTGAACGAGCGCCACAAACAAAACAACACACAATACACACCAGGAGTTCATGTCCACTTAGTTGCCATGACAACAGCGTTTTAATATAGAGATGCATGTGATGAAATGGAACATAATAAAATATACAATGTGATGAAGTCTGTGTCTGTGGTTGACTTCTATAGCCTCATCAGCTTTCCTGCTGGAGAGAAAAGTGTGTGTGTGTGTGTGTGTGTGTGTGTGTGTGTGTGTGTGTGTGTGTGTGTGTGTGTATGTAGATGCTACACTTCATGCAGCAGATTTTTATTGAGGTAAATTCAATGTCTCGAGTCATTTACTCAGTCAGTCACTGAGTCAATTACTGAGTCATTTACTGGGTTATTCACTGAATCAATCAGTAAGTCAGTCATTGAGTTATTCACTGAATCATTTACTGAGTCATTCTCTGAGTCATTGTTTCTCAGACTTGTTCATGGCTTTGTACAGTGATTGGATCAATAATTGTTTTTAGTATTTGATACACTTATCACTTTTCATGACTTGTACACTGACTTATACACTGATTTGCTCACTATTTTAATATCTGAATAGTTTATTGATGTTTTCACTGATCTCCAGCTTGCTCCCTGTTGATGCTGTGTATCATTTATTTTATGTATAGATGTGTGAGCTCACCACAGAAAACAGAAGCATATTACAAAGTAAAATGTAGTTAAACTATTGTCCATTACTGTTATAGCAGAAGGTTTTGCCAGATCTTGGCAAAATCCAGATTTTAGAAACACACAAAAAGATTTGAAACTACACCAAGTTCATCTATTGGAAACTTTTTAAAACTTTTTTTTACTATTTTCTCGGTCTCAGCATGTGGTTGAGCTGAAGACTGTAACAGGGAGCCATTTAGTTTTTATATTGGCTAAAAGTGAGGCAGGATCTGACACACACACTGTGACACACACAGACACCCATTATCAGTGGGTTTTGTAAAGAATTGTCGCTCTAAAGTCTAAGAACAGTTACAGATAAAGGGTTTCTGTGTGTAATTGACTCTCAGACTGTTTATTGCTTCACTCTCACTGATGGTTAAAGTGGAAGACAGTAAAGTCTGTCTGAAATCTCGTCACACACCATCAGTTTGTCTGAAATCTCCCCGCACAGCATCAGTCTGTCTGAAATCACACTCACACACCATCAGTCTATCTGAAATCACACTCACACACCGTCAGTCTGTCTGAAATCACACTCACACTCACACTCCATCAGTCTGTCTGAAATCTTCTCACACCCCGTCGGTTTGTCTGAAATCACACTTGCACACTGTCAGTCTGTCTAAAACCCCAGAGGGTGGTGCATTCAGCTGAACGTACCATTCACACCGAGCTCCCTGACCTGCAGGACATCTACAGCACGCAGTGCCAGACCAGAGCCAGGAAGATTGTGAAGGACCTCAGCCATCCCAACGATGGACTCTTTTCTTTGTTGCATTCAGGAAACGCTTCCGCTCCCTGAAAGCGAACACAGAGAGAATGAGGAGGAGCTTCTTCCCACAGGCCATTCATAGTTAAAACCAGGAAACACCCAGGATCTAAAACTGTAGAACTGGTCCTCTCTCCTAATCTTCACACTTTTTCTGCACATTTCTCTTTTTGCACTATGACACTTTAATCTCTGAACTGTCACTTTAACTCTGGACTTGCTCAGCACAGTGCACTTTATAACACACCATAACCCATAACGCACACGGTCACTTTAAGGACAATCACATCAAATCACCCTAAATTTTACTGTTCACTGTTCATACGCATCCTTGTATATACACTTTTTTTCCCGACATATATCTTTACATATTTTATATTTTATATAGTTTATACTTTTTCTTTTATTTATCTACCTTCTTTTTTTTTCTCTTGGTTTATATTTTTACCTCTTTTTATCCCATCATGCCGGACCGTCGTAAAAAGCATGTCACTGCATGTCAGACTCTGTATGTATGTGTATGTGATAAATAACATTTTATTTAATTTGATTTGATTTGAAATCACACTCACACACTGTCAGTCTGTCTGAAATCACACTCACACACCGTCAGTCTGTCTGAAATCACACTCACACACACCGTCACTCTGTCTGAAATCACACTCACACACCGTCAGTCTGTCTGAAATCACACTCACACACCGTCAGTCTGTCTGAAATCACACTCACACACCGTCAGTCTGTCTGAAATCACACTCACACCGTCAGTCTGTCTGAAATCACACTCACACCGTCAGTCTGTCTGAAATCACACTCACACACCATCAGTCTGTCTGAAATCACACACCGTCAGTCTGTCTGAAATCACACTCACACACCGTCAGTCTGTCTGAAATCACACTCCACACCGTCAGTCTGTCTGAAATCACACTCACACACACCGTCAGTCTGTCTGAAATCACACTCACACACACCGTCAGTCTGTCTGAAATCACACTCACACACACCGTCAGTCTGTCTGAAATCACACTCACACACTGTCAGTCTGTCTGAAATCACACTCACACACCGTCAGTCTGTCTGAAATCACACACCGTCAGTCTGTCTGAAATCACACTCACACACCATCAGTCTGTCTGAAATCACACACCGTCAGTCTGTCTGAAATCACACTCACACACACCGTCAGTCTGTCTGAAATCACACTCACACACACGTCAGTCTGTCTGAAATCACACTCACACACCGTCAGTCTGTCTGAAATCACACTCACACACCGTCAGTCTGTCTGAAATCACACTCACACACCGTCAGTCTGTCTGAAATCACACTCACACACCGTCAGTCTGTCTGAAATCACACTCACACACACCGTCAGTCTGTCTGAAATCACACTCACACACCGTCAGTCTGTCTGAAATCACACTCACACACCGTCAGTCTGTCTGAAATCACACTCACAAACCGTCAGTGATATGCAATGGCTGTAGTTCATAAACATGTTTGCAATCATGCAATCATATATTACACTATATGGACAAAAAACTCTGATGTAGGTGAGATGAGGAGGCCTGGGGTGCAGTCAGCCTTCTATTTCATGATGTTTATTAGGGTTGAGGATAGAGCTATACCTGGAGATCTTACAACCCATGTAAAGTATGGTATATTAGATTAGATTAAACTTTATTGTCATTGTGCAAAGTACATGTACAGAGCAAATGAAATGCAGTTAGCATCTAACCAGAAGTGCATCATGGTAAATGATCCAATCATCCAAAGACTCATATACAATTGTGTGCCTTCAAGTTTTTGCCGACAATTTGGGGACAAATCACATATGGCTAAAGAAGTCAGGTGACTCAATACATTTTATATATCTGACTCCTCGGTGAAGTGTAAAGTGTACTATTAGAGATTATAAAGTTAGTGAGAAAAAGATGTTAATTGTTCTTAAATAATTTTTAGTACAGTATGTAGAACTGCTAAGGTGCTGCCGTGTTTACAGTTTGTGCAATAAATGGCTCTGATGGTTGGCTTTTGCTTGAATTCGGGGTTGAAAAAATCTTTGAGTTTCTTAGTTGAATATGACAGGACTGTCACATGGAATGAGCTCCGAAAGAAAATAACATGAGACAAGACAGGACTGAAAATTCATGAAGATAACTTTCGAAAATCATGTTTGTGGTTGGTCTGACTGCAGGGAACAGCATGGTAATATCAGGAAACCTCTGCCTCTGTTTTTCGGCTTAAACCTTCATCTGTACCCTTCTACAGGACGTGTGCTTACATGGCTGTGTGAGCAACGATCAATCCTCCTCTGGCCTGCCGATTTATCAGCATCACTGCTGGATCTGTGTGAGTTATGTGTGTGTGTGTGTGTGTGTGTGTGTGTGTGCATATACATGTGTGTGTGTGTGTGTGTGTATGCTTTCACTGCAGCTTAATAACATCTAAAACGCAGCTTGGTGTGAAAGGCAGGACAGCAGAATCAATCAGAGCGGCCAATCAGAGCACAGCTAGGGTGAATGATCTACTGCATCTACTGCCACCTGTGTGTGTGTGTGTGTGTGTGTGTGTGTGTGTGTGTGTGTGTGTCCTTGTGTGTAATGTCTAATACACAGCTATATATGCACCAGATGATGGCTGAATCTTTCAGAATGGCCAGTTTAAGCACAAAGACCTGTGTTTGTGTTTGTGTGTGTGTTAGTATGTGAGTGTGTGTAATACTGTGATTGTGTACTCAGAGTTTCGATAATGGATTTTTTTTCTTGACACGTGTTTGTCTTTTAAAACACAATAATTCATCTATAAATCAGCAGCCTTCTACATGGCACAGCTCATTTCCATATAGTGACGCCCACAAAGCTCCATGAAAGGCAATGCTGACTTAGCCTAAAGGGCAAGTTAACGGCACGGAAAGAGGGAGAGGTGAAAATACGCTCATCACATGCTGATAAAAAAAAAAACATTTAGCATAAAAATGTTCAGTAGTGGGTCAGTAGTGTTCAGTTGTGGGTCAGTATGGTTCAGTTAGGGTTCAGTGGGTGGTCAGTAGGGGTCAGTAGTGGGTCAGTAGGGGCTCAGTAGTGTTCAGTAATGGGTCAGTAGGTTTCAGTAGAGGGTCATTAGGGTTCAGTAGTGGGCCCGTAGTGTTCAGTAGGGGTCAGTAGTGTTCATTAGTGGGTCAGTAGGGTTTAGTAGAGGGTCAGTAGTGTTCAGTAGTGGGTCATAACGGTTCAGTAGGGGGTCAGTAGTGTTCAGTAGTGGGTCAGTATGGTTCAGTTAGGGATTAGTAGGTGGTTAGTAGGGGTCAGTAGGGTTCAGTAGAGGGTCATTAGGGTTCAGTATGGTTCAGTTAGGGATTAGTAGGTGGTTAGTAGGGGTCAGTAGGGTTCAGTAAAGGGTCATTAGGGTGCAGTAGTGGGTCAGTAGTTTTCAGTAGTGGGTCATTAGTGTTCAGTAGGTGGTCAGTAGTGTTCAGTAGTAGGTAATTATGGTTCAGTAGTGGGTCAGTAGTGTTCAGTAGGGGGTCAATAGGGTTCAGAAGGGGGTCAGTAGTGAGTCAGTAGGGCTTAGTAGGGGTCAGTAGTATTCAGTAGTGGGTCATTAGGGTTCAGTAGTCAGTCAGTAGAGTTTAGTAGGGGGTCATTAGGGTGTCAGTAGGGATCAGCAGGGCTCGGTAAGGGTTCAATAGGCTTCAGTAGGCGGTCAGTAGGCTTAAGTAGTGTTCAGTAGGGTTCAGTAGTGGGTCATTACGGTTCAGTAGGGGTCAGTAGTGTTCAGTAGTGGGTCAGTAGTGTTCAGTAGGCGGTCAGTAGTGTTTAGTAGTGGGTCATTAGGGTGTCAGTAGGGATCAGCAGGGCTGGGTAAGGGTTCAATAGGCTTCAGTAGGGGGTCAGTGGGCTTAAGTAGTGTTTAGTAGTGGGTCATTACGGTTCAGTAGTGGGTCAGTAGTGTTCAGTAGTGGGTCAATAGGGTTCAGAAGGGGGTCAGTAGTGGGTCAGTAGGGTTCAGTAGGGGTCAGTAGTTTTTAGTAGTGGGTCATTAGGGTGTCAGTAGGTTTCGTAAGGTTTCAGTAGGGTTCAGTAGTGGGTCAGTATAGTTCAATTAGGGTTCAGTAGGGGGTCAGTAGTGTTCAGTAGTGGGTCATTACGATTCAGTAGTGTTCAGTAGGGTTCAGTAGGGGTCAGTAGTGTTCAGTAGGCGGTCAGTAGTGTTTAGTAGTGGGTCAGTAGGGTTTAGTAGGGGGTCAGTAGTGTTCAGTAGTAGGTTGGTAGGGTTTAGTAGAGGGGCCAGTAGTGTTCAGTGGTGGGTCATTAGGGTTCAGCAGTGGGTAGGTGGGGTTCAGTAGGGGGTTAGTAGTGTTCAGTAGTGGGTCAGTAGGGGTCAGAAGTGTTTAGTAATGGGTCATTAGGGTTCAGTAGTGGGTCAGTAGAGTTCAGTAGGGGGTCATTAGGGTGTCAGCAAGGATCAGCAGGGCTCGGAAAGGGTTCAATAGGCTTCAGTAGAGGGTCAGTAGGCTTAAGTAGTGTTCAGTAGTGGGTCATTACGGTTCACCTTATTCTGTCATTACAGGTTATACTGGCGGAGCTATTGCTTTTTTTATTTTTATATTTTGTGTATTGTGTATTGTCCTGCACTGTCTTGTGTTGTCTTTTGCACTGTTTGCACCAGTTTCATACTGCACTTTATGCGGCGAGGATCTTAGTTCTTAGCCCTGTGTTTTTCTGTTATGTGACTGTTGTTTTATGTTATTTTATGTAGCACCTGGGTTCAGGAGGAACGTTGTTTTATTTCACTGTGTACTGCATCAGCTATATATGGTTGAAATGACAATAAAAGCTTCTTGACTTGACTTGACTTGACTTGACTTGATTTGATTTGACTTGACTTGACTTGACTTGACTTCAGTAGTGGGTCAGTAGTGTTCAGTAGTGGGTCAACAGGAATTAGAAGGGGATCAGTAGTGGGTCAGTAGTGTTCAGTAGTGGGTCAATAGGAATCAGAAGGGGGTCAGTAGTGGGTCAGTAGGGTTCAGTAGTTTTCAGTAGTGGGTCATTAGGGTGTCAGTAGTGTTTAGTAGTGGGTCATTAGGGTTCAGTAGTGGGTCAGTAGTGTTCAGTAGGGGGTCTTTAGGGTGTCAGTAGGGCTCAGTAAGGGTTCAGTAGTGGGTCAGTATAGTTCAGTTAGGGTTCAGTAGGAGGTCAGTAGTGTTCTGTAGGTGGTCAGTAGTGTTCAGTAGGGGGTCTTGGTGTCGGTAGGGTTCGGTAAGGGTTCAGTAGTGGGTCAGTATAGTTCAGGTAGGGTTCAGTAGGCGGTCAGTAGTGTTTAGTAGTGGGTCAATAGGGGTCAATAGTGTTCAGTAGTAGGCGGTAGGGTTCAGTAGGGGTCAGTAGTGTTCAGTAGTGGGTCATAAGGTTTCAGCAGTGGGTAGGTAGG